>NC_081405.1:704801913-705094496 GCF_030272615.1 Cryptomeria japonica | reverse complement strand
CATATTATATATTACATTATATTATATTAATATACACATATTATACATAGAATATCATATTATACAATAGCGCGTACGCACTGTTTATAGTAAAAATAGTGCGAATGCACTGTTTAATGGGAAACACGCACATACACACTTCGTACACTATAAATACCCCGTACGCACTTTTTAAACCATACGTACCCCGTACGTGCTTTGACTTTTTAGGCTTGGAAATAGGCCTGAATGACAAAGCTATGGATTGGAAGTTTGATTTTTGACGTGTTTTATTTTATCAACTTGGTTTATTGACTTTGTCATCATCAGGTTTACACTTCATAAAGTGGGTATTTCTAAAATTGGCACCATATTTTCACCCATCTTCTAAGCTTTCTAACCATATAATTTTTTTTCAATTTGAACAACAATAACATATTATTATTGAATTTCTTTTACTAGTGTCTCCATAGTTCTCACAGACATAGGTGCACCATTTTTTGAATAACTTTTGATATACGTATCCAAATTTAAAAACTATATATATTATTGTAGTGCACTTGATTCTTTACAATTTAAAAAAAAAAAATTGTATTTTCGATTTGTTTAGTGCAAGTTATGCTTCGCGCACAAACAGGTACCAAATTTTCAGAATGTGCTCGATTGGAAAAATCATTAAAACAAAAATACTCAACAAAAAATTACAAAAAAATACACATCTTCTAGTGATCACTCTTAACTATCTTTTTGCCAAAGGATTTGTCAAAATACTAAATCTAACTATGACTTTTTTGATGCGCACGTTAGACACTATGTTATGTTTTTCAAAAAAAAAACGTGGTCATTTTTTTGTGCGTGAAGGATTTGACCCCCTTAATCTTATCCAATTTTTAAAAATTTTAGTAGTTTGGAAACTAGATTTAGAGTACTACAATATTTGTTCTTTGATTATCTTCATATCTTGAGTGGATGACTTTCAAATTTTGCCTCTAAGTTCAGGTTCACCTGATTTCAAAAAAAAAGTGTCCACTTATACCCCCCTTTTTAACCACCATCTTTGTGCACTTACCCACTACTGTATACACACCTCAATAGAATGGAGTAGCTGAAAGGAAGAATCATACTGTGGTTGAAATGGGAAGGTGTATGTTACAAACCAAGGGTGAGAAATTCTTATTGGGGAGATGCAGTTGCTACAACAGTGTACATCCTCAATCGTAGCCCCACCAGTGTGCTGGAAAAGATGACTCCTTATGAAGCTTGGTATGGTAAAACGCCTAATGTTAATCATTTCAAAGTTTTTGGTTGTTTGGCTTATGTGCATGTACTGTTAGGCCCAATATGGAAAGCTAATGTACTGAGAGGGGAGGGGTGAAGCAATACTTCAAAACTTTTCTTCAACAATAACTTTACTATTAAGCATAAACTGAATAGTGCAGTAACATAATATAATACTAAACCAAATAAATAACAATCATACATGATTCACTCCATAACAATTATATTTTGGTTACACAAAAAATCTTGGTTAGAGAGAAAAACTATGGTGGGGATGACACCCACAACTTCATTACTGCAATAATAAAGGGTGCTCAGTTAGAGCTACATGTTTAGCTATTTCTGATAGCTTACCTTGTTAGGAGTATCAAGATCTGTTAGATCTACCTTGCTAAAGGATTTAACAACACTTAATCTAAATGTTGCACCTAGTTAGAAGCTTTATAATTTATAGACTTAGTTAGAGTCTTTTACCCTATTAAAGGTTTCTCTTACAGTTTCAAAATATTACAATAAAATCATTACAAATATCTGCAAATTTACATCTGAAATGTTATAGCAAATTATATGTGCTCAAAATAAAATTACCTTGCTTATAGCATACCTCGGTAACCCATATAGTAACTCGATAAACCCTTATGTTTACTTTGTTCTTTGATTGTTCTCTGAAAACCTTCTCGATGACCTCTGTGTCTCTGTAATAGTCATAACACTTAGTGCTTTCACATGTCTTGCTTCATATATTTCTATATCTTCCTTTATGTCATACTACATGTGTATTTCTAATCTCAATCCATGTTGTATAAATAGATCTCTTATGTCGATGATCCATTCATTGCTTCAATCTTACTAACATGTTTTATCGAATGAATAACCATGAAAAATATTTCATTGGTTAGATGACCTCGAAATCATACACAATCTTTAAGTGCAATTTCCAATATGATAATGGTTCTATGTTCCTCGATCTTGTAACACGTTTCCATATGTATCTCAAGGTTCAATGAATCTGGTAACACGTTTCACTCGGTGTATATCAACTCGGTGTGTCATCTTTGTTGTTCCGTAAACATGGAATGATACTCGGTAGATAGCTCGGTGCATACTGGGCTCTGTGACTACTTTCTTCTATAACCGACTAGATTGTGCATACCGACTAGAGTATATAGAATAACTTTGAACATAAGACTAAGGGAAACCTTAGTAAGTAGTAACAATCTCCCCTTTTGACATTAGTTGAGATGTTTGACAAAAAGTACTTTCAAAGTTATCTAAAAAATCTATATACTTGCAAAATTTGACTAAATTGACAATATATACATTTGTCAATGAAATAGTATATGATCCAGATATACTCCCCTTATCAATATACTGTACAAAACTCTGATTTTGCATGCTCAGTGATCAAAGTTCTGTGTGTTGCTCTTGTTCTTTGCTTACTGTTCTGTTCACTGCTCAGTATACTCTGCTCTAGGATACTCTGCTCACTCTACTCGATATACTCCCCCTGTATACTACACTCCTTTTGTACTATACTTTGATGCTTTGAATACTATATCACTCCCCCTTTTTGACAAACATCAAAATTTAGTTACCATTCGGTGGTGGCAACTGGTCAAAAATGGATTTGTACTTTGTCCGTGCTTCAGTGAGAGCGACGGAGAGGGCATCCTTTACACTGTCCATTAAAGAATTTTGTGCTTGAATATCAGCCAATAAAGAAATTAAGCCATCTAATGTGCTTCCCACTTGTGTAGTAGATAGGTGAGTGGCTCGGTTAATCTATTCTTGAATGGATGAAAGATGAGGAAGGAATAATGTCTGAAGTGTCATTATGTCCATCCTGATCTTGTGTTCTTCATTTCTTAGGTCCAATTGTTGAGCCTTGAGCTGTTGTAACTTTGTATAGAGATTCTGAACTAAATTGGGCTCTAGGGTCAACTTGTTTGAGTGATCGGTGATCTCTTTCTCAATTGCTTTAGTTTTATTTTTGATGTCTTTAATGAATAAAGAAAATGTACAGAGTTTCTAAAATAAATAAAGAATGTGCTTGAGTTGAGGGGACAACTTAGCAATAAATTCAACAAGTTTAACTTTTCCAATAGCTAGAGCTTTCTGTACCTCTTCTATCATTTTTGCAGTGAGCTCCTTGGCTTTTAGCTTGCTCAAATATTCAGATGCATCTACTCCAGATGTCTATATCTGATTGAGAAGTTCATCTAGTTGAATATGGATGGCTACATCAGTTGACACTATAGCTTCAGGAAGTATATTTGATAATAGTGTCTTTACCTTCTGAAGTACTTTATTTTTCTTTTGTATGGCCATTTGTTTTTCTTGTTCGGCCTTTGCTTTGCATAGTTCACCGAATTCAATGAGTGCTTGCCCTTTTAATTTTGATGTCAACATTGGGTAGCACTATTGGTTTTGACAAATCTACTTTGAAGCTATGCTTTTTCATCTTCTTTTCTTTAGATTTGGCCGGTTCAACCAATATAATGGCTTTTGAGGCTTGATGACCCTTGGTGGGTTACTCGATAGAGGCAACACTTTGTTCGGTTTCTTTAGCCTCTGTAGTGTCCTTTGGTGTTTTGGTACTTGAGGACTTAGTTGCAACATTTGCAGTGCTAGAAGGATCCTGAGAAGTCTATTCCCTGGTGGTTTGAGGAGTAGCTTCTCCTTCCGTAGACTTATGAACCTCTGCACCTTGTTCAGTATCTTGAGGGGCCTCTATTGAGATAGGTTGATTGACTAGTGGATAAGGTTGAACTTGTTCCAAAACTGATTCACTGGATACAAGTTTGGCATATGCATTGCCTTCTATCATTTCTTGTTCCAGTGCCTCTGTATCCATGATATCTTCATCTATTTGAATGGTGTCTATAGGGTCTTTCTCGGTGGCATCAACTATTTCAACTTCAACTTGCTCACCAACATCCTTGATTCTAAAGATTTCCTAACACTTTTCTTTTGTCTCATTTTCCACTTGAATATATAGATCATTCATCAGTTTCAAGGCTTTTTGTTTGACGAGGAACTTTGTGTGGTAGGTTGTCAAATGTTCTTTTATTTCAACTACCGACATGTCAGGAAAGAGATGTACCAGACTTCTTTCTCTAATCTATTTCTCCGAGTCCATGGCTTATTGCCATCTGTTATCAATATGTGCATATAATTCTTTTGGAAGAGAATTAGAGACTTATAATGAGACCAATCACAATTTTAGAAGTGTGCAGATGACAACTTCTTCAATTTGTCTCTTTTCATCATCATTTCTGGTTTCATACTTAACATATCTGAAGGATCCAAATCCACCATATTCCTTCAGATTAGCACAAAATTTTCAACACTATGTACATTTACCTTCTTGCTCTTGACAATCTGAAATTTGCTTGCATCCTCAGATTCGGTATCACTAGACTCTTTTGCCAAAATAAGTCTCCAAGTAGATTTCTTGTAAGTTCTTGTTACCTTAGGAGCAGTAACACTCTTTGTTTTCTTACCGGTGAAGCTGTAGATGCTCTTGTATTAGGTTGCTTAGTAGGAGGAGTTGGTGAGGCCTTTGATGTGTCTTGTTTCTTTCTTTTCAACACTTTTCCCTTAGGCAATTCGGTGCTCAGTATTATAGCGGCCTCTTGGGCTTCAGATTCCTCTTCGGTAATGGTTATAGTGCCTTTAACAAGTGTGGAGGAAGAATCTTCTCTAAATTTCTCCGATAATGCCTTTGTCATCTTTGTTGCCTTTTTTGTAGCTTTGGGTACTACAATGCTCATTTTTACTTTTTCTTTCACTTTTTCATAGGTTCCATACCTCAGCTTGGTAGCATGCCTTGGTAGTGTAAGAAATGCATCTATTTGCTATTGTGTGATGTCAAAATCAATCTCATAACCCATAGGTGGCAAAGATTGAGTTCTTGGTTCCACAACATTTATATAACAGTAATCAGTGTCTATTTCAAAACATATGTCATCTTTGTATTTCTCCACTAGCTTGGGTGGAATCCGGTATCTGTTATGCATTTTCTCCTGAAACTTACTGAAGTAATCATCCATAATATCATTAAAATTATTACCTAGCTTCTTGATGAAGTCATTGATTTGATGGGTGATTGGTCGGTGTAGCTCCCAAACAACTTTACCGACTGATGGAAAGAATTTTTCAAAATAGAAAAACATGCATACAAGTAGTGATCCAAACTTTAGTGTATTAGTTGAGTTGTTCTTCTTCAGCTTCTTGATGGTGTTCAGATTCTCAAACGGTTTTTTCAGCAACACCTCACATAGATCAATTTTCATTCCCTTTTTCACAATGTTGTATGCTAAGTCTACTGCTGCACAGGGTACATTGTTTTCCCTTGCCGATTGGAAGAAACAATAACCAATTACTCTAATGGAAAACTTTAGTTCTGCATCAGTGACATTGTTCAATTTCAGTCCTCTGCAATTTGATTCTACTCTGGTTAAACTAATCAATTCTTTCTGTGATATCATCTTCTGAGCTCGGGCATGATCATAAATAGGGTAACCGATGATCAAATGAATGATTTCCTCAGTAATCTTAAATGGTTGCTCTTCTAACCACATGAAATCATTGTGAACTCTGCTCAGAACAAACTTGACCCACTAGGGTTTGAACACACAGGGATAGGTTAGGGCTTTAGTTAATCCCTTGATCTTAATGTGCTCATACTTGCTATCCATTTTACCATCGGTGCACAACTCATCATAGGTGTCCTTGATTTCAATGTGACCAAGTTCTTCAACACGACATTTGGTGAAGAATCTCACATCCTCAACTAATAAAACTCTATCTGGGATGAGTGAAAATGTGGTTTTGTCATCTAGTTCAGATGCAATTTTGGGAGTTAAGGAGTATTTTAGTGAGGGCTTTTCGATGTTCTCAACAACAATGGGATCTTGGATCTTAGGTGTCATTTGTAGATTTTAGATAAAAACTAACAAAAGATCCTTAGGGTTTGAAGATTTTCAAACGGTAGATGCTTCACACTTAGCAGATAATGACAACTTGATAAGATCGGTAAACCAGCTTAACAATGCATTGAGATTGATGTAAATACCTTGAATTTTTCTTTGTGGGAGGTTTGATTGCCTTTGAATCACTTGCTCTTCTCTCTTGAAAACTTGGTGAGTGAAAAATGACCGCATAAATGCTTTAAGTACACAATATACCTTATTAGGCTCCGTGTAGGTTAGGTCAGCATTAAATGCACTCAGTTCCACTAAACTTTCTTTCCTTTGTTTTGCGCTTTAATCGAGCAACCAAACTTCCTTCATTTACCGACTTGACAGGCTTCCTATATTCACCGACTTGACAAGTTTCCTGTATAGTGCTCCAAAAGACTTTGATAGAATTTCAAACTTGCTACTACATCTTAACTATGCAGATTTTGAATTAAGTACATAATAAAGTAGGAACTGTTAATATTTAACCTTGAGAGAATGCAGTCCCTTCATACCTTTACTGATTAATTTGGAATATTTGCACCTAACTCGGTAGGTAAGGTGCTTTCTTCATTTGACACAATTTCCTTCTTTTTCCAAATCATCTGTAATTTGCCTTTTATTTCTTTAGTGTCTTTTCTAGGTTGATCTCTGCAATCTCTAGCTAAGTGTCCCACTTTGTGACAATGAAAACATGCCATACCAGGATTTCTCCATGATCTTTGGTTGTTCATTCCAAACCTTATAAAGCAGTTGGCACTTATGTGTCCATATCTTCCACAACATTCACACCATATCCTTGTATTGTAATCCCATGGTACTGCAGCATATTGTCGGTAAGGATCTGTGTGAGTTCGGTAACCTCTAGTATTTTCTCGGTGTGCATACCACATATAGTTCTTTTGCTTATACCAACACTTCTGGGTACTATGTCCATATCTATTGCAGTTTTTACAAAACCCTTTGTATTTTGCCTTCTTATAATTGCTGGCAGACTTTGTCCTACATTGATTAGATGTGTGACCATATTTATTACAATTGTAACAATAACCATTGGACTTAGTGACATCCGGTTTCTTACCTTTTCTGATTTGGCACATGTTGGTAGTGTGACCTTGATTTCCATAGTAGTTGCAAATAGGCTTCTTTCTTTTGATGTTCTTCTTGATTCCAGCTTGCTTTGATGATTCTCTTCTCTCAGTAGTATGAATTCCCTTCTCGGTAGAGTCTTTTCCTTTGTGACCGAGTCCTGCATCTTTGTTGGGTCGTCTTGTATTTAGTTGCTCATCCAACATATTTGATGCTTCATAACTCTTCTTCAATATTTCTTTGGATTTCTTCTCTATTTCAAATTCATTGGTCAACCTTGATACTTCAAGTTTCAATGCTTGATTCTCATCATCTTTCAGATTTGCTTCATGATGTGCATAACCTAGTTGATCTGATAGATATTGTTGAATCCCAGTCAACCTTATGAGTTCATCATTCTTTTCAGATACTAATGCTTCAAGTTGTTGTTTCTCTCTTTCTAGATCTCTTACTTTATCCTTGGCTATACTCAATGCATCAAGATTTTCAGTCATCTATGTGCTGAAATGCTCACGTTCTCTTTTCATTGCTTCTAGTTGATCAACTAGTGCTTTGTTCTTTTCTCTCAATACTTCAATCATTTCTTTAGTCTCTTCAGACATACTATTCTCAGATGAGGTCTCAATTTGTTCCACTAACTCTTGAGAGTCTTGCAAATCATCAGATAATCTTCTTCTCACTTTCAGAGATTTGTGCATTTGCCTTTGCATGTCTGCAATCACTTGATTAGCATGATCCAACTCTTCTTGCAGATACACAATCCTCTGAGATTGTTTGTAGCCTTCCATTGATAAGATCTTTCTCTTTAGGCAGTTAAACCCTTTTCCAAGATTGAAGCTCTGATACCAATTGTTAGGCCCAATATGGAAAGCTAATGTACTAAGAGGGGAGGGGTGAATCAGTACTTCAAAACTTTTCTTCAATAATAACTTTATTGTTAGCATAAACTGAATAGTGCAGTAACATAATATAATACTAAACCAAATAAATAACAATCATACATGATTCACTCCATAACACTTATATTTTGGTTACGCAGAAACTCTTGGTTAGAGAGAAAAATTGCAGTGGGGATGACACCCACAACTTCACTACTGCAATAATAAAGGGTGCTTGGTTAGAGCTACATGTTTAGCTATTTCTGATAGCTTACCTATTAGGAGTATCAAGATTTGTTAGATCTACCTTGCTAAAGGATTTAACAACACTTAATCTAAATGTTGCACCTAGTTAGAGGCTTTACAATTTATAGACTTAGTTAGAGTCTTTTACCCTGTTAAAGGTTTCTCTTACAGTTTTAAAATATTACAATAAAATCATTGCAAATATCCGCAACTTTACATCTGAAATGTTATAGCAGATTCTATGTGCTCAAAATAAGATTACCTTGCTTATAGCATACCTCGGTAACCCATATAGTAACTCGGTAAACCCTTCTGTTTACTTTGTTCTTTGACTGTTCTCTGGAAACCTTCTCGGTGACCTCTATGTCTCTGTAACAGTCATAACACTTAGTACTTTCACATGTCTTGCTTCATATATTTCTATATCTTCCTTTATGTCATACTACATGTGTATTTCTAATCTCAATCCATGTTGTATAAATAGATCTCTTATGTCGGTGATCCATTCATTGCTTCAATCTTACAAACAAGTTTATCGAATGAATAACCATGCAAAATATTTCATTGGCTAGATGACCTCAAAATCATACACAATCTTTAAGCGCAATTTCCAATGTGATAATGGTTCTATGTTCCTCGATCTTGTAACACGTTTCCATATGTATGTCCAGGTTCAATGGATCTGGTAACATGTTTCACTCAGTGTATATCAACTCGGTGTGTCATCTTTGCTGCTCGGTAAACATGGAATGATACTCGGTAGACAGCTCGGTGCATACTAGGCTCTGTGACTACTTTCTTCTATAACCGACTGGACTATGCATACCGACTAAATATTTCGGTAGAGGTAACCGACTAGAGTATATAAAATAACTTTGAACATAAGACTAATGGCAACCTTAGTAAGTAGTAACATGTACTTGATTAGAATATACAAAAGTTAGATGCAAAGAGTGAGTCATGTATTTCTATTGGGTATAGTGAGAAAAGAAAGGCTTATAGATTGTATAATCCCCTCACCAACAAGCTTATTGTCTCAAGAGATGTGAATTTTGATGAAGGAGTTTATGGTCATCAAGAAGGCCATGTTGAAAAGCCAAAATCTATTTTGAATGATGATATAATTGCTGATATTGATCATGAGCAGCCAACTAATGCTTCTATATCCAGTGGTTTAACTCCACTAAGCAACCCTTCATCAATTTCTTTAGTACCAAGTTCAAGTCCAACTTCTTCTCCAAGTTCTACAAGGAAGGTAAGGAAATTGAGTGATATCTACCACAGGAGTGGAAATCAAGTACATGAAGAAAACCCAATAGGTGAGATAATGAATTTTTCTTTATTAGCCAAGACTGATTTTGAACCATCATGTTTTGAAGATGCATGTACTAATGAGGTTTGGGTGAAAGCAATGGAAGAAGAGATGGATTCCATTCATAGGAATGACACTTGGGAGTTAATAGAACTTTCACATAACAAAAAAAGGATTGGCACCAAATGGGTCTACAAGATCAAGTTTAACAGTGACGGGAGTGTTGAAAGACACAAGGCGAGATTAGTTGCTAAAGGCTTCACACAAAAGTATGGAATTGATTATGAAGAGACATTTGCATCAGTAGCAAGACAAGAGATGAAGTGGAGCATGCATCATATGGATGTGAAAAGTGCCTTCTTGAATGGGTACTTAGAAGATGAAGTATATGTGGAGCAGCCACAAGGTTTTGAAGTGGAAGGAAAAAATAATTATGTCTACAAGTTGAAGAAGGCTTTGTATGGCCTCAAGCAAGCACCAAGAGTGTGGTATGCCAAGATTGATGGATACTTTCAAGAGAATGGCTTCCAGAGAAGTAAGAGTGATCCTACCCTTTACTACAAACAAGAAGGTACTAATATCCTCATCATAAGTTTGTATGTTGATAATATTTTGTATATGGGTAGTAGTTCTAAGATGAAAGATGAATTTAAAGCTACTATGATGAAAGAATTTGAGATGAAAGATATTGGTCTAATGAAATATTTTTTAGGAGTGGAGTTTTATCAAAGTAAGGATGAGATTTTCATTTGTCAAATAAAGTATGCACAGGATATGCTGAAGAAATTTAATATGACTGATTGTAACCATGCCTCCACTCCAAGTGTTCATGGAGTTTTGTTATGTCGAGATGATGGTGCTAATTTAGTTCATGAGACAACTTACAGAAGTATTGTGGGGAGCTTGATGTTTCTAATCCACACAAGGCCTAATATTGCCTATTCAGTTTCACTTGTTTCAAGGTATATGACAAATTCATCTAAAATACATATGAAGGTAGCCAAGAGGATTTTGAGGTATGTGAAAGGGAATTTAAGTTTTGGTATTCATTACTACTCTTCTGAAAAGTTCAATCTTGTAGGCTTTAGTGATTCAGATTGAAGAGTTAGTATGGATGACCGTAAATCTACATTTGAAATTTTCTTTCTTTTGGTTCTGGTTTGATTACCTGGAGACCCAAAAAGAAAAGTATTGTTGCCCTCTCATCTACAAAAGCACAGTATGTTACAATTACCTCAGCAGGTACACAAGCTCTTTGGCTCAGAAAAGTTTTGGAAGAAATTGGAGAAAAACAAATTCAACCTACAGTAATTTATTGTGACAATGTGAGTGCCATCAAGTTAGCTAAGAATCTGGTTCATCACAGCATAACAAAGCATTTTAATTTGAAATATCACTTCATACGAGATTTGGTGCAGAAGAAGGATGTTGAATTGAAGCACATGAACACCTAAGATCAACTAGCAAATATATTCACCAAAGCGGTTGTGAAAGCTCAGTTTATAGCACTACGAGATAAGATTGTGAGCCCTCTCAGGATCAAGGGGGAGTATGTTTATAACTGATGCTACTCTAGCATACAGCTCCATGCAGCTCTAGTTTGGACATGAATCTATCCATTCATCACCATGCATAAGCTATTTTTAGTTTAAATCCATTTTTGTTTATTCATGCAAATAAAGCATGTACTCCAGCATACATTAATCCTTAGGACTATTTTTAGTTTTGTTTTTTGCATGAGTTTGTTTTTAGTAAATAAACCATGTTGTGCATGCACTTATTGTATTCTTAATTTAGGGAGTAGTTTGGTTTTTTAGTTTGAGAGCCTTAGTAGCTTTCTATGCAATGCTAGGAATATATTTAGAACTGTAGTTATTATTAATTCTTTTAGGCTGCAAATTCTTTATTTATACAGCCTCTATGTAATTTTTTAATTAAGCTTCAATAAAGAAATTGGTGTGTGCAATTCCAAAAAAAAAAGGGCACTTTGTTTTTTATTCTGAATTGTGATTTCTTTTTGCAATTTATTCTTTTTGCTGTTATTGTTTGCTAATCAGCTGGTTTAGAGAGGATAGGTCAGGGTCAAAATTCTACACATCTGATGGAAGAGAACATGAAATCGATATAAAAGGAAGGTCGATTTGATTACTGAATAATATGGAGACATTGAGAAGTCGCATATCGTATTTACAAGAATATCACACCAGTGCTCGATATAGCTATAAGGCTAAGACCTATGTGAATGACATGTTCTATGGTCTCTATTGGAGATGAAGACATTACATCAAGAGCCCAACGCATTCATGATCTTGAGATTCTAAACGAGATATCTCAGAAAGATCAACACGAGAGTTTGGAGACCTCATGTGATTGAAATGAGATTCACCGACATAGCTAGGCTATCATGACCAGATTCATTAAAGAAAATCATTAAAAATTAATAAAGGAGATTGACTTCACATTATAGCATGTATAAGATAGATTGACTTCTAAATATGACGTGGAGGATTATTCATAAATGATAATCGATAAGAGGAATACATGAAGCTGCTATTTTAATACAAATTATTGAATAAGCATAGGAAACAACATTGAAGAATAGAACGCCTATTATTATCAGTGACAGAGATTAATAAATCAAGACCGAATGTCAGCTAAGGCGTGGTATTAACAAATGCATCTATCAATGTCATGTTTACCTCTCTTAAAGATCCATTCATATAGTGCAGAATAGTTAGCGTCAATAGATGTAGACATTATCTTATGTGATAATCGATTTACTAGAAATGTTATTAAACCATATCAAGGAGTCTCTAATTACATTCACGAGAATGGTTTACTAAGTTATGGCTATAGAAGAAGAATATTTGAGTAGAGAGCCCAACAATCTGATAAACATTTAGCACTTCTGACTTGAATGATGGCAAATGGGGATTAGTGTTGGGAAGGACAATAATAATAATAATGGTGAAGGGCCAATCAACAACAATAGGATACCCAATTGCTGTGACACCAATACAACAGGAACCAACCATGACACTGCTGCAACTATGAAGAGTTTACTATATCTGTGAAGCCATATTTGCCATTTTCAGCAATGAGAGATTTGGCCTAGGTGTTGGTTGGAAGAATTGTATAGTTCCTCAATGATTATGGGATGAAATTCAATTCATCTACGTGCTCGATATGAAATAAGCTTTCTGTGCAGAAGGGTTGTGTTAGTATTGACTCCCGTTTTGAGAGGTCAGCTTGCCCAATGTGCACAATAGTGAAGACTCTTAGAATGATGTGAACCAGAGGCAAATCACACCTTATCGGGGATGAATTCTTGTGCGATGATTGTTCCCTTGATCCGTTGTGTTCTTCGCGGTGGTTTCTGAGAATTGTAAGAGTAACTTATGTCACTTATTGTAATTAAAGTTACCTCTTTGGCTTCATCATTGTAAATTGTCTTCAAAATGGTAGTTATCTCAAGTAATCACTTAGGTAGTTATTCAAAGTAGTAATGCTAAGTGGTAATCCTCAGTTCTTACCCTAGGCAGTTAGGATTAGTGGTTACAAAGTAGTTATTCTCTCAGGTCTATAGGTACAAGGCTTTTGCATTGTAAAAGGGACTTTACAGAGGGGAAACTTTGCAGAATTTTGTAGAGAAACTTTAAAGAACTTTTGGTTCTCACATTTTGGTACTCAATGCTTTTTGACTTGTATATTTTCAAAAGAATAACAATGAATGCATTTGATTTGTATGTATTTGATGTGTTTATGTGTTTATGTGTTATGATTATCTCTTTCTCGTATGTTAAACTGATAATCCTTTTGTGTATTGGTGGAATCTATTGATTCTCTATCCCAAATTTATGTAATTGATGAATCACATCATTTCTTAGTATCTGGAATTGTATGTGTTAGTACAACTTATTTCTTCGTATGTGGAGGTTTTTTGTCTTTCTTTCATAATCCTTGCATATCTAAAACTTTTTTTATGCTTAAACCCCCTTTGTATCTTTCATCATTTGTGAAATCCTATTTGGTGTTTGTATGTCAGTCATTGGGGTTTCTATTATTCACCTTTCTTTAGTTTTGTTTATTTTTGTACTTTCAAGTAAAAAGTACACAAAAATCCCAAATACCCCCCATCATACGAGGCAACTTCCCCTCTCAAACATAGAGGAAGACTTTAGTTTGGTTGCAATCTCTCCAACTGTTCAAACATTTGTCACTGCTCTTTGGGCAAACAGGGCTAGTTTCAGATAAACAACCGCAGTGACAAATCTTTTTTACCAACACAACAAGAATAATATCTTGGCCTATAATGTCCTAATAATCATGAAAGAAAAACAAGGGGAACCCATTAGGGGCTGGGGATTTAAAAGGACATAGGGAGAAAATTGCCTCCTTAATTTCCTCATCTAAGAATCTTCATTCCATAGCCTCTAGATCTTGAGGGGATAGAGATTTAGGGATAACATGAAGGAGCCTTTTGAAAATATCAACCATAGAGGGATCAGTGACAGGAGGAGGACTAACCAAATAACTGAATTGGCTGACAACCTCCCTATGAATGTCCTCTACAAGAGACAATGTGGACCCATCCAACCTAATCAATTCACTAATTCTACTCCTTTTATATTATGTCTGAGGGAAAAATGGTGGAAAAATTTCATGTTCTTACCCCCCTCTTTCACCCATTGGATTCTACATCTTTGTTTCTAGTAAAGTTTCTACTTGAGCACAACATTGTGAAGTTTAGCTAGGAGGCTCCTATCAAGATTGACCTTATCAAAGGTTGGTGGTCAAGTATTTCCATATCCATTTGAAGAGTCTGAACCTAGCTTTTCACTCTTTCTTATGAGAGAAAATGTTATCAAAAGAGGATTTACTCCATAATCAAAGATTGTTTTCTAAAATTTCAGGTTATGGACAACCCTGAACAAAATTGTTCCTTAGATGTTGGAGCTCCACCAATGAGCCACCGAATCTTTAAAATTATGGTGCTAGATCCACATGAGCTTAAATATAAAGGAGCATATTCTCTTTGGACTACCCTAGAGCCAACAAAACAAAATAAGGAAATGGTTTGAAGGAAAATGAATAAGGGAGGAGAGGTGAATTTAGTAAAAAAATTCTAGGAAGAAGAGAGAAGACACCAGTCAAGATGAACTTGAATGAGGCCATCTCCTGTTCTCAAATTAGACCAAGTAAATTCTGACCCTTCAATTCCATGTCAACCAGTTTTCTATTAGACAAAACTATTGGCATCTGCATGAAGATTACATTAATGATATGTTATGTTGTCATTCATGTCAATAAACTGGTAATGATATTGTTGATATTGTTGTAATATTGTTACTGTAACTGGTAGGAAGAATTTGTGGAGTGAACTGGTAACTAGTGTAAACCTTATCTATTATTGTAACCAGTAAACCCTACCTATTGTTTTTGATAAACCCTAACCAATTAAGTTTGGTGAATTGGTTATATTGGTTTATGATCTGATGATGACCGGTAATGATGATGACACACATGATTATTGTATGAAGACAATTCCAAGAGATTTTGGCGAGTATATGTAATGGTTTTTATCTAGGGAATGAGAAAATGTATTGACTCTAATGCAAAGTGCCTGATGAGTTACTAAGTTCAATGAAGCGGTGATCAAGGGGCGATCAAGATTTTCTTGATTGATGTGTAGAGATTGCTATTTAATCCAATGGTCATACTTGAACTGAATTTGTTTGTAATCTCGATCAGAATTAGATTTTTGCTGTGTTACTGACTTGATTGATTTATTTTTAAGGTCTATGAATTTGTTTAGTTTTATAGAGTTGGCAAAGAGATAGACATATTTCAGCTGGGTGTGTGGTTGTCGAACTAGATGATGTATCTGTAGTTTGAGTAAAAGTAGATAGGAGCATGAAATGGATCCGATCAAGAAAGTGTAGTTCTATTCAAATAGATCAGCAAACTCTTGTTCTTTTCTAGCAACTACAGCAAAATTGAAATCCCCTAATCGAGTAAGCTCTAACAAGCATAGTGTTACTCAAATCCTCTAACAAGGTGGTGTTCACGACTATTTTGAGACACCCACCAATGGTCAGGTAGCCAATATGAACACTCGCAATCTCTCTTGAAAATCAATGAATTTGGGAAAACTCACTACCCCAAGGTCTCTATAGGTGGGTCAAAATGGTGATGGACAGCCCAATGGTTGATGTGGTTGTACCTGTAAAGGGGCCTACTAGTTGAAACTAAATCTCACTGGTTGTGAATGGCTGAACTTCCTTTTTTTTGTATTTTATGATTTAAGATTCTCTAAAAAATAAATTGTGAAGAGTAAAAGGGAACAAGAAAATAAAAATAAAACCAATACAATAACAGCCTACTGAACTACTCAGTTAGTTCCCTACAATACAAGAAATTATCAAATATTATCCAAGCTAGCATTCAACAACGGACCTCCAGAAAACTTGCAAAATCATCAATTTCACAGACCTATGGAAATAAAATCATCAACAATATGGTCTATCATAGTAATTCTTATAAACCACTGATGTGCACAATATGATTCATAAAGTTATAAACAAAAAGATCAAACCATGTTGCTAACCCAAATAATAGACATTACCAAATTACATAGAATAATTTAGTAGAATATAGATGTAGATCAGGCAATCTACAAGATGCTTCTTATATTAACCTCAATGAATGCGTAACAAAATAACTCAACTTCTTAACAATCTGCAAAATATTCTAAAATATCTAAGTGGGCCACAAATCATCAATTCGGGGACCCTTACAAATGAATCCAAATTCTCAATTTATAGAAGTTTGCTGCCCTATTATCTAGGGAATAAATCTAACCTAAATTAAGAACTGAAACTAGGAGTCACAGTTAACTTGCAGGTTTTTGCCTTGATACTCCAATTAACTACTATGAAATGGGGGTCGCGTGATCACTACGAAGACCATGTTGGATGAGTCACATTTTCGTAGTCATGCAGAATTTTGGTCAAAATTAGAACCTAAGTTGGAGCTGCAGCTAAAAATACGAAATTGGGGGTCATACAAAAACCTTGCTATCTTTAGTAATTGTATGTTCATCCTTTACTTTTTAATAAAAGCTCTATAATTATCCATTATGCATGCGACTTCTTGGACAGGAGGATCAGCTACATGTTTAATTCTAAATTTATACTTCTTCAAAACACCATCTGCATGCTTCTTTCCTTTATCTAACTCCCCTATTGTTTCCGCAACCTCTTGACATTGAGTGATCATGTATGTGTACCTGTCCATGATGGTGACATCGAATTGGCCTGAAGATCCTAAATGTTGAGCCTCATATGCATCCCACTGATTTAAAACTTACTATTGCTCCATTATTCTGATACTAGTTAATCCTAAACTGAAGGCTCCAAGCATATGTTTTACAAAATTCTCATATGACAAAATTTCTCTAAGGACAGGGACCCAAATCTCTGCCATATCCTTCATATACTACTGAAACATTTCAATCTTCAGCTCCAAAATGTACACATAGGACTGCAAGTTTTCACAACTGTCCACTCCTAAGAGGTTTTCCTCCATTATTGTCTCTGCCCCTAACCACAATACTTTATTCAAAATTTGGAACTACTTATTAAAAATGCTTAGCTTCCATTCCCATTGCGTAGAACAAGAAGCTAAAGCTTCGCCTTCCTGTATTGCCCTATGGTATATCTTTATAGTATCCTGTAGAAATAATCTAATCTTAGTTGCATTTCCTTGGGTCCATCATTTGGCTACAGTGGCCACTCATATCACCTCCTCTAGTGCCTTCACTTCTCCCTTTGATAGTGATGAAGTTGAAGGTAGGTCATCTAACATACAAGAGTCTAGAGGTTTACTCATTTCAATCAGGAGTTGCTTGTATTGCCCTAGTCGTGCTTTGAGCTCCATGTTTGAAGTATGCTCTTTTTCTACACACCCCCTAACAACACTTGTGGCTAGCTCCAAAGTATCTAGCTCTCCCCACTTGGTTTGTTTAGCCAAATTTACCTAGGATATTTGATACTTGGGGGAAGCTTGTTTGAGCTTGTATCTTAGAGCATGAGAAGTATCCAATAGATACTAAAAAATCAATGCCTATTTTATGTTTTGATGATAAGAGGGATTGGAGGCCCAATATTTGCTTTACATATTCCAACAAAGTTATTCTATCATTGCAGTATCTGGGAAGCAACATTGGATTCCTTGTGAATCTGCTGACCCTAATGTAAGTAGAGCGTGGGTTCTTGATAAACCAACATGCCCACTCTCAGATAATAGCCATGGCCTCTGGGCTAATCTAGTATCCCATGTCTCTTGTTGATTTAATTATTACCGAAAAAATGAAGGTATCATTAATTCTTTTGAAATGAGCCTTTCCATTTGCTAGGGGGAGTTGGGAATAGTATTCCCATACCTTCTTTTTCCCTTCCTCATCCCCTAACCGACCCTCTACTTGTTGTCTCGGAAACATTCCAGCTCTAGCAGCCACCTAGATGACATAACATGTGAAAAAGAACTTTTGAGTTTGGTGGACTTCCTTCATTTGTTTGCAAATGTTGTCAGAGAGGATCTGCAGCTAATCAAAGTATTGTTTTCCAATTAGGATAGTGGTCATAAAATGGAACATCCATGGATGGAAATCCTTACAATTAGGCTTTCCAAAGGTCCTGCTTGGCATAATAATCAAATCTCTTTGGGGCTCCTTGAAGTCTGCCCTCAGGACCTTTGTTGCCTTGAGACCTGTTTTCATCTCTTCTTCTAACTAGTTTTCATTCATGTGCCTTTTATTTGTTGCAACTTTGTCATTCCATACCTTTAAGGACTCCTCTTCAGTTGAGAGGAATATCTCTTCTCTAGTTGGGATACCAAACACGAATCCCAACATGTCAGGAGACAAGTCTATAACTATCCTCTCCTGTGCATCAGTTCACTTTCTAGTGTCTGGGTTGTAGAACTGATAAATTGTCATTATAAATTCCGGTGCTTGCACTAATTGTGGAAAAATATTTTTCTCCACTAAGCCTAGTCTTTTGATTCTCCTATGTAGGGCCTCTAGTTTGGGCTTATTTAATTGGGTTCTGATATATTCAATTTCAATATGGCGAATTTTAGTGTCAGTAACCCATTTGACTTGATCATCTAACTTTGAAGAGTAGACTTGTCCTTGATAGTGGAACTTCATGGTAGCTGGAAGTTTGTCAATATCTTTGCTTCTTTTTCTAGAAGATGAGCCATCTAAGTACCTAGACCTATGAGAAGAAAATGAGAATCAGTTCTTTACAAAAAAACATAAAAAGTTCATTCACTTCGAGACTTTGGGTTTCCGGAGTAGGGAGTTTTTCTTTTTAAAACAGGCTCTGGAACTCCAGGGTCCTGGGTTGAGTAGATAACACTTGATTTCGGAACATCAGGGTTTCGAGGTAAGAAATTTAAGGTCATCTTGGGATCCTGTGGTCCCGAGCCAAATAACTAATAGGAGTTTAGCAAAAGGATTTATAAAAGATAGACCTCGGAACTCTGGGGTTCCGGGGTAAATGATAGGGCTCCCTCGCAAAGAAATAATCTTGAACTTTGGGATTTCAGGGTCAGTGATAAGCAGGTTTCAACAAAATCTCAAAATTTTGGGGTTCCGGGATCGAGAAGATCAAACCACCTGGAACTCCGGGGATCCGGGGCAAGAAAATTAGGGCACATGGGATATGCGAAAAAAATAGAAAAATGAAAAGAAGAGAAAACAAAAAATTAAAAAAAATAACAAAGAAAGAAAATCTAACCTATAAACGACCAAAAGGGCAAGAAAAATCACCTACCTGGTTGATCAAAATGCCCAAGAATGCAAAAGGAAGCTCGACAGTTCGGAGGCTTGTGGTTAGGAGGCAAGGAAGAAGGAGCTCTGAATGCACAAATGAATTTTAAATGTTCATCATTCCTATTTATACCCCCTCCCAAAACTTGTCCATACAAACAATTTAAACAATACCTCAGGACTCCAGGGTCCCAAGGTTCCGAGATCAGCAAACAAAACACCAAACAAAACATCCTACCTCGGGACTTTGGGGTACCGAGGTTCCAAAATCAGTAAACAAAACACCAAACAAAACATCCTACCCTGGGACTACGCAATTTTGGGGTTCCAAGGCAGGAAGGCAAGCAAGAAATGATCCACCTTGGGACTCAGGGGTGGATTAGACACAGATACCTCAGGACTCTAGAGTTCCAAGGTAAAGGACAAGCAAACAAAAGACATACCTTGGGACTTCGAAACTTCGGAGTTCCGAGGTAAAGAACAAGGAAAACAAAAGACAAAAAAAGGAGACCAACCTCGAGACTCCAGGGGTCCGAAGTTTCAGGGTTGGTGAAAGCAAAAGAACAAAAAAAGACCTCAGGACTCTGGGACTCTGAAGTTTCAAGGTAAAAGAACAAAAAGAAAAAAAACAAATCAAAAGCAAGCAAAAACTAGGGACCTATATTGTAACACAAGGAAACTAATGGGGAATGGATATGCAAGGCATAACAAATGGCGACTATCTAAGAAAAATGACTCTAGGGAATTTAGAATTTTAGAATCTCTTGTTAACCCGATGCCTAAGGCTATTATCATTCAAAAGGATGTATAAGAGCAAAAGATGAGTGAATCGATGAACAAACAACCAAGTCGAGAACTAAACATGATTAACCCTTAAGTGTGTGCGCATGATTTGTTACTCCATCATTTTCAATAATTCAGATAATCAGAGGAAATTGGATGCAAGCTACATAGGTGAAGCCAACCAATGTGTTTTGTGTAATGTTATCTTGGGCATAGCTCTACTACCAACCAAGCTTCTATATCCCTAACAGAGATAACTCTGGTTCCTATCAAGCAGTGCTCCACTGCTAGCCAGGCATCCATAGCCCCGGTGGAGGTTACTTGAAACACCCATTTTAGTTGCTTTAAGAGGATCATTTATTTTCTCTCTTTTTTTTTTCAAAATATTATAGAACATAGAATGAATTCTTTCCTTAATAACCTTTTAAGCAACTTTTCCAACATTGAAGTCTAATTACTGGGTTGGGAACCACAGTGGATAACGTGAAACATCCCGACTTCAAATTTTTCACTTGAAAACCAGTTTATCCAATATCTTACAAAAATTTCATCTTTCTGATGTATCTTAATATGACATTAGTGTTGAGTTTACCAAGCTAGCCTTTTCTAATTGAAAGTCAAAAACTCAAATCATATTTAAATGATTATATACCACTTTGAATGAGTATAGACAATAGTTTCAGAATTAACCAAATGACAATGAAGTCGTAAATAGTAGAGAGTCGAAGTCTCTCAGAATTTGGCAACATGTTATGCAAAGGATGCCTTCCTTTTAGAATCTTTGAGAACAAAATATTTAATCCTCACACAACAAACAAGCAAAACAAAAAAACAAACAAACAAACAACAAAACAAAACAAACAAAACAAAAGGGAAACAAGCATGCAGCAAAACGAAAACACAACAAACAAACAAAAACTCAAACAAAAAAATGAAGCAAAAAAAAAGAAACAACTAATCTACTAAAATGAGCGTTAATCAAAGTAATGTTTGAGGAACTGACCATTGACGAGCAATGGTACAAGTTCTCCAGTCAAAGAGCTTAACCTAAAGGTGTTTTCCCCTAAAATTTCAGCTATTTGGTAAGGACCTAACCACAACCTTTCAAACTTGTGGCAATCACCTTTCTTTTCCTTGGCCTTCTCCCATAATAGGACTAGGTCGGAGATCTAAAAATCTTTCACCTTAGCCCTTTTATCAAACCATCGCTTAACAACTACTTGGTGCTTGGCAAAGTGTTCTACAGTATTAATCATTTTTTCATCAAGTCTTAATAAATTTAAGAGGCGAACCTCTACCTGATCCTCAATGTCAGTTTCTTTCATTAATTGGAGGACTAGTATTTGTAAGTTGATTGGGAAGATAGGGGTCAAGCCATAGACAAGGCAATACAGAGAAGTTCCCAAGGTGGCTTTTACTCTAGTTCGATCAGCCCATAAGGCGTATCTCAACTTATTATGCCAATCCATGGGATTTTTCTCAAGTAGCTTCTTAATGACATCTAGGATGTTCTTGTTCGTAGATTTAGCTACTCCGTTACCTTACAGGTAGTAGTTGGATGAAAATTTCAATATCACTATATTCGTATGACCATTGCATCAACTGTGCAAAAGTAAAAGAAGGGTCATTGTCGCATACCAGAGCGAACGACATACCAAACTTGGTGATGATGTGCTCTTCAATAAATTTCAAGACTACCTCTGTAGTAGCATTCTGACATGCAATGGATTATGTCCACTGGGTGTAATAATTCATCACATTAAGAATAAGCTTATGTCTTGCAAACGAGTTAAGATTAATAACACCTATGAAATCCAGTGCCCATTGGGCAAAAGGTCTTACCTCAAACACTGGTTGGAGAGGCATGGCTAGATTTCTCTCTCTGGAAACTACAGTTTGGAACGTATGATAGTGACAAACATGCTCATGAGTACCCTTAGATATTCTAGGCCAGTAATATCCAACCTTCAATATTTGATGTGTAGTGGCATCTGCCAACCCATGACTTGTACCAGATTTCCCGTGAAATTCCTCAATCGTGTTACATGCTTCTTGATGATCCAGACACCGAAGGTAGATGCCTTCATAATTCTTTCTATAAAGTGTTGAATCCTTGATCATATAACTGGCACTTTTGAGCCTTAATGCTCATCTTTGCATGGTTGTGAACCCCTCAAGACACCTATTATTCAACAATATAAATACCAAATCCATGTACCATGGGTCCTGAGTGAATGACTCCAACGTATAGTGTTGGCACTAGATTTGAGGGATGTCATTCGCCATGGCCTGAGACAATCCTTGGCCTCGGATCAACTTCATTGGATGCATCTCTAGATCAAATTCTTGCAATATTGACATCCATTTCCCTCGACGTTCTCCCAGCTCGGATTGCATGAGTAGTGACTTCACTGCTTGATTAGGGACAATCGCTTAGATTTTACTCCTCGGGATATAATGTCTAAATTTCTTGATTGCTCTCACCAACATAAAAACCTATTTTGCAAGAGCAGAATATCTAACCTCAAGACTTTTGAAAGGAGAACTCATAAATGCAATGGGTTTCTCATCCCCCGTTTGCCTCTGCGTCAAAACGGTTGCTCCTGAGTGTAACGAAGAAAAATAATATATGTAAAAAGGTAGAGTGTAGTCAGGGATGGTTAACATGGGAGCTTCAGTGATGGATTTCTTGATCTAGGTGACAGCCTCTTTTGCTTCACTTACCCATTCAACCTCAGCATCTTTCTTCATCATTTCACTCAATGGCTTGGCTATCTCTGCAAACCCAATAATAAACTTTTTGACAAAATTGATCTTCCCAAAGAAAGATCTCATCTCCTTTTTATTGATAGGAATTTGTAACTTTAACAACTCTTCTACCTGATCTGGGTCTATAGATATCCCCCTCTCAAAGATTACGTGGCCAAATAGCTTTCCTTTAGCCACTCCAAATACACATTTCTTGGGGTTAAGGGAAATCCCATATCTCTGACATCTTTCCAATACCTATTGGAGGTGGTTTGGGTGGTCTTCTTTGACCTTGAAAAATATTGTCAAGTCATCCATATAGATAATAATGCATTTTCCAATCAATTCTTTAAAGGTCATATCCATCGCTCGTTGGAAGGTTGCCCCAACGTTGATCAACCTGAATGGCATTCTTTTGTACGTATACGTTCCCCACTTCATCATAAACATTGTCTTCATTAGATCCTCATAGTTCACCAAAACTTGGTTATATCTAGAATAACCATCTAAGAACGACATCATTTGTGAACCATTTACTATTTGTAATACTTCATCCAAAGAAGGAAGCGGGTAATTATCTTTCTCGGAGGCTTTGTTGAGATTGCAAAAGTCCACACAAAGCCATATTTCTCCATTCTTTTTTCTTACTTGTACCAAATTAGCAACCCAAGTAGAATGTCGTATCGGAAAAATAATCTTGGCAGAGAGCAAATTTTGTACTTCCTTGAAAATCAAGGGTTCTATTGGTGAATTGACCGGTCGTTGCTTTTACCAAAATGACTTTATGTTAGGTTTTAGGGGGATAACATGGGTGATTATCATTGTATCGAATGTTTTTAAATCTTCATACCCCCATGCTATTACATCAATGAACTCTTTCAAGATTTGTAAAAAAAATTCTCTTTCATTTTGAGTGCAAATCTTCCCAATATAGACAATCCTCTCCTGTCCTTCTGGACCAATATTATGTGGCTCTCACTTTTCAGCATCTAAATCCATTGTTAATCTATCCTTTACTCTAGGGTCAGAATCAAAATGTCTCTCTAAGGTGACCATCTCTTTAGGAATAACATTATTTGGTAAATCTAAAATATCAGTATTACTTTCGACATCAAGATCATTCGATTTATCTTTCTCATCAATGATTTTCTCTTCAAAATCCCCTGAATTGGCAAGAAAGGCTAGAATGTGGGCATCATCCCGAAAAACTTGAAAGTGGTTGATATTATCAGGTACAGTAGGTATGGAAATTAACTCTATGGAAAACTTCTTCAAAGGGGATTGGCTTACTGGTTCTAATGTATTAGCAGCTACGACCAATGCATCAAGTATTCTGTTTACTTTCTAGGGTACCAGCTTAATGTTGAAAGCATCAAAATCCTCAATCAGATCCCATACTCTATTCCTATATGCTATTAACCTTTTATCGTGACACGCATATTGGCTTCGCACTTGTTTGACCACCAGCTCAGAATCTCCTTGCACCTTCAAACACTTTGCTCCCTTCTTATGAGCAAAAATTAATCCTCTAACTAAGGCATCGTACTCTGTCATGTTATTAGTACAAGGGAATTGGAGTCGATAAGAGGCTAAAAGGGTTTTCCCTTTTGGGTTCATTAACTCTACGACTGTTCCACTGCCTTGCTTGGATCTTGACCCATCAAACTTTAAAAACCATATTTCATCTTTTGGTCTCTTAACATTTTTCACCTTAGGGTCAGTGATCAGATTAGCTTCCAGAGATGATTGTTGTTTCTCATACTCGAGGTCTTGCAACAATTGAGGTTGTTCAATTTCTGGTTGCATAAACACTTCATTAGTGTTAGGAACAACCTATTATAATTGAAGTTGAAGTTGAGATTATGTTTCTTCTTTCTCTTGCTCAAGAGGAATATCTTCCTTCTCTTGTTTGACAATCTCAATTGCGAGAATCTCCTGGTTGTATTCTTTAAGTAGGGTATTCTTACTTATAGGATCCATTGTTTGGGGCTCTAATCCTTCACAAATTAGACTTTGAACTTCTTCCATATTGATGGTATGATCATCTTCTTCGTATGGAACCAGGATCATCAACTTTGTAATCTCATTCTCACATGGGATACATGACATCTCCGAGTGCTCCTCATGATGTATCTGACACCATTTTGGAAGCAACAAATCTTGTATCTTCACAGTATCCCCCAACAAACATATTCCTTATCATACTATTGTAGAGAAACCTTTGACCCACCCTCTACATGCTGTCATGTCTGCTTGAAATAACTACAAAGGAGCCGATGTAGAGAAAGTGAGGATTTCATTGACCCTGTAAACTCCTGGACTGCCTTCAAGAAATGCCACCTCATTGGGAGCACCATTATCTGTTACTAACTTTTTCAACTTATGTTCACTATCGATTCAGATCTAGTTGCTTACCCCCTTCCATGGAAGCCACAGGTATGTAAAACAAGTCAAGAAATATCCTCCCAAAGTCTTTGACCAATCCCTACTAAGGATCATCCCATATACTTCTAAAATATCCACTACTTGAATGTCAACGTAACACGATATTCAGGAATCAACACATAATTGGATGTAGACATCTTTGAGCTTTCCGATTACGATAATCTTAGTTTTGTCTAGTTGTACCACCTTACTATTTGCACGTATCAGTTTAAGTCTGAGCTTTTGACATATAGAGTAGGTCATTATGTTTCTTGAAGCCCCTGAATCTGCCAAATAGTTGTGTAAATTATTTCCACATATCCTCAAACTTAGTAAAAATGGTGGATTTTCTATTGCATCACTGCTAATGTTAGTGTTAACTTTATTAAGGTCTGCCATCTTAACCTCATTGCTCTGTGACTCTAATAGTTCCAACTTCCTAAGGAGATCCCTCTTTTGTTGAGGGAAATATCTTAGTACTTCCATCAGTGACATAGTGGTGGCAGTCCTCTCCATCTCCTTAGTAACATCAAATGATCCTTTCAGAACATAATCTTTCCCTTGAGCTTGTCTAAGGCATGCTCCTTGAAAATCCCAAGGAGGGTGAGGATTGTTGCTTGCATTTGCATCAAGAGGTACAAACCCACTCGTTAGGGGAGGTGGCTCCGTTAATGGAGCTTTGCCTTGACTCCTAAGATTGTAGTTATTTCTAGTCTGAAAGGCCTGAGCATCGTAGACACATGGTTCACCTTCAACATTAGCCTAAAATTCTTTGCACAGGAAGGTATCAACCAGTATGGTATTATTAACCTTATCAAGTTCATCATTAGAACAATCTTTTGGCTGAGAGTCAGCTTGAGCAATTCTTATGATCTTCTCAAACTGAGCACAATTAACCTCAGAATGTGCAGTTGTATCATGCAATCTACACCAGTTTGTTAGCAAATTCATATCTGCAAGGTTAACACTTTGTGTGTGGTTTGGGTTATCTCATGCATTGGGGTGATCATGGTTCACCCCACTGTTATTCGGACTCGTATTCCCCTACCTATTATAAGGTTTTTTGTTATACCTTTGATTTTGGTTCTGGTTACTATAGTTCCATCGATTATTATATGGTTGGGGTTGATTATACCCTCCTGGAGGATTCATCTTTAGATGGCTCAAGTCTGAAGTAACCTATGAGATCATTTTCTTTAAGGCATCTACTTTAGCAGATATATGAGATCCTTGATTCTCAAGCACCGTAGTTGGAGGCTGGTTTGTTGTGTAAGTATTACCAAACTATTTACTTCCCCCTTGCGCTTGACCAACATATTGGGTTTGAGTGGGGGTGGTATTGGTATTATTTTGCCAAGTCAAAGCTTGGGCAGAAAACTATTGATTCGCCTAAGGTTAAGGTGCATATATTGGCACAGGGTTCATTGTTGGGGCACCTACAGGTAGAGACGAGGGTATGCCTAGGAGTTGGTTTTAGTTTCCTTGATTCACCCCTATAGGTAAATTATATCCAATCCCTCCTAGGGTTTGATTCAAATCATGGATCATACTAATTGCTAGCATGAAGACTTTTGCCAAAGTGTCCCTTTGATCTTGGGGAACACTCTTATTAATAAACATAGCAGTCCAAGGGTCGATAGCTCTTAGATACGAGTCAATTTCTACATTGGGTGCTACCTGGTAAGGATCTTGTATCCTCTTGAATGCCCTTTGAAAGCTAGTATTAAAAGTTTTTAACGACTCGTTTGGTGACTTCTTAAGAGAAGAAAATTGATGGTATAGCGTTTTGGGATCTACATATAGTTAGAATTGATCGATAAAAGCCTTCTCCAAGACGTCCCATCCTGTGATAGAATTTGTAGGTAGGGTTAAGTACCAATTGTATTCATTCTCCCCAAGTGAATATGGGAAGATTCTACATACTACATCTTGGTGTTCAATATGGTTACGAATGACCACATCTTTGAATGCTTCAATATGTTCATCAGCCATTCATCCCCACAAATAATAAAATTTGCTGCAAAATTTATTTGGGTTTCTAGGTAGGTCAGGTATACCCCCTAGTATGGTTTATAGTGGTGTGGTGTCTTGGTTAAAGTAGGCCATTGAAGGTGGTGACGGTGGATGTTGAGTCACAAAAGGTGCAGCGATAGGCTGAGGACTAGGAATCAATTGATCTTCTACGTTGAGTATGGATGACTATACTGATGAGGTTGTTCGGGGTTGTTTCTTAGCTTTGTTCCTCTTTCTCCTAGTGGAAGGTCCTAACTCTACTAATTTGAATGGTGAAGAACTACTCCTAAGGATGGTGGAATCTCTTGGGAGAGAAAGATGATATACAATCCATCTTAGTACCTCAATTCTCTAGTTGAGGAGGTGGTTGTGGATTGTCTCATAGATTTTCCTAAGGATTAAGTTTTCTTTGTGCCTCTTCTTCTATACCTATAGTCTTTTGTCTCTCCTTGTCCAAGACTTGTCGTGCTCGTAACCAATTGTTATAATCGCTTGTACTATCCCAAGAAAAATCATATAGTTGGGTAAGAATGTCATCTTTCTTGATGTTGAGGTTAGGTTGGGTAAAGGGCATCAATCCATCTCTTGGAAGTATCATGTGTGATTAACCAATGAGGGGACTAGTCTAGGCCCTCCTTCTAGCACTAGTTTCTGTTGACGACTATTATGACGGACCCGCCAACAGTCAGGTAGCCAATGTGAACACTCACCACCTCTCCTAAAAATTCATGAATTTGGGAAAACTCACTACCCCAAGGTCTCTATAGTCAGGTCACAACAGTGATGGGTAGCCTAATGGTTTATGTGGTTGTACATATAAAGGGGCCTTCTGGTTGAAACTAAATCTCATTGGTCGTGAATGGCTGAACTTCCTTTTTTTGTATTTTATGATTTAAGATTCTCTGGAAAATAAACTGTGAAGAGTAAAAGGGAACAAGAAAATTAAAATAAAACCAATACAATAAAAGCCTAATAAACTACTCAGTTAGTTCCCTGAAATCCAAGAAATTATCAAATATTATCCAAGTTAGCATTCAACAACAGACCTCCAGAAAACCTGCAAAATCATCAATTTCACAGACCTATGGAAATAAAATCATCAACAATATGGCCTATTATAGTAATTCTTATACACCACTAATGTGCACAATATGATACATAAAGTGATAAACAAAAAGATCAAACCACGTTGCTAACTCCAAATAATAGACATTACCAGATTACACAGAACAATTTAGTAGAATATAGATGTAGATCGGGGAATCTACAAGCTGCTTCTTATATTAATCTCAATGAATGCATAACAAAATAACTCAGCTTCTTAACAATATGCAAAATATTGTAAAATCTCTAAGTGGGCTACAAATCATCAATTTGGGGATCCTTACAAATGAATCCAAATTCTCAATTTATAGAAGTTTTCTGCCCTATTATCGAGGAAATAAATCTAACCTAAATTAAGAACTAAAACTAGGAGTCGCAGTTAACTTGCAAGTTTCTTCCTTGATACTCCAATTAACTACTATGAAATGGGGGCTACATGAGCACAATGAATACCATGTTGGGTGAGCCATGTTTTCGTAGTCATGTAGAATTTTGCTCAAAATTGGAACCTGAGTTGGAGCTACAGCTAAAAATACAAAATTGGGGGTCATGCAAAAACTCTGCTATCTTTAGTAACTGTATGTTCATCCTTCACTTTTTAATAAAAATCTCTATAATTATCCATTATGCATGTGATTGCTTGGACAAGAGGATCAACTACGTGTTTAATTCTAAATTTATACTTCTTCAAAACACCATCTGCATGCTTCTTTCCTTTCTCTAACTCCCCTATTGTCTATGCCACCTCTTGACACTGAGTGATCAAGTATGTGTACGTGGCCATGAGGGTGACATCAAACTAGGTTGAAGGTCCTAAATATTGAGCCTCATGTGCATCCCACTAATTTAAAACTTCTTGTTGCTCCATTATTCTGGTAAAACTTAATCCTAAACCGAAGGCTCCAAGCATATGTTTTACCAAATTCTCATATGACAAAATTTCTCTGAGAGGGACCCGAATCTCTGTCATATCCTTCATATACTACTGAAACATTTCAATCTTCAGCTCCAAAATGTACACATAGGACTGCAAGTTTTCACAATTGTCCCCTTCGAAGAGGTCTCTCCTCCATTATTGTCTTCGCCCCTAACCACAATACTTAATTCAAATTTTAGAACTGCTTATTAAAAATGCTTAGCTTTTGTTATCATTGTGTAGAACAAGAAGCTAAATCTTTGCCTAATAAATACTAAGAGGGGGGGTGAATTAGTATACCCAACAATCTTACCAAAAACTTAAGCAGTTTTACTGCAAACTGGTATAGCCCTTTCAACAGTAAATTGGTTAATACACAAACAAGCCAAATAGAAAATAAATAATTCACCCACAATAATACAATCACCATAGCACAAGATATTTTTATGTGGAAACCCAAATGGGAAAAACCATGGTGAGTAAATCTCACAAGTCTACTATCTACAAAATAGCAACTAGACCGGTTAAGGCCTTGCAATATTCTTCACTAGAATAGATCCTGTTAGGAATTCTGATCTTTGTTAGGAGATAAGTCCTATTAAAGGATTTCAGATCCATGACTGTGAATCACCTTGTTAGAGGATTTAGAATAGGCTTAACTGAGCCTACCCAATTAAGGGTTTCTGACTTGTCGAAGAGATTAGTAATCAACAAGAAAGTGATCTAGAAAGTAACACAAAATTCTTAGCTAGATCTTTGATATCTCTCTGTTAATGCATTGCAGCATTACTTCAGTCTTCTATCCTTCTCATGTTCAATCTCTATCACAAGATACCTTCTTGCAAAGACCTAATCTTCTTACGCAACACTTCACACACACATAAAACCCTAGACATGATGTCCGCATATAGGAATCTAATTTCATATCAGTCCAATGAGATTAGACTACAATTTCCTAGGTACAGTGCATCTAGACACAATTTGTAACATGACATAGAATCATCGCATCGGTGTTGGTGAATGATAACTCATCACTCTTTACAAGTTTGCCGATTAACAGAACACAATATATCGATTACCAGTTTACAAGCAAAGACTGGTAAACTGCAACATAGTGTTCTAATCTTTAAAAGATTGGCTGTCGCTTGGGGTCCTCGTACTACTTGAAGTCCTCATATTGCTTGAGGTCCTCGGTCATGCTTTGAGCAGTAAGCTCCTTCTGCAAACACTGATAGTCTTCAAACAACAAAGACTATGCATACAATGACATATAATACCGGTTTGAACAATAAATCACATACTACTAGTTGAGAATAACTCAATAAGTGTGTGTCCATAAATGACAATCAAAACTAAACATCATCAAAATGCCAACAATCTCCCCTTTGGCTTTGATGGCAACACTTACGAAAGTTTGACATCTAAGTGCTTACAAAACAAAGAATGATGCCATAATCAAATTAATCCCCCTAAGCATATACACTACTCCCTTTGCCAAAATTATAAGTATGTACTACTTCCATTTGCATAAAATTTTCACAATACCACTCCCCCTTTGCCAATAATGACAAAGTAATGCAAACATGCCAAAAACATATTGCATAACATGAAAAAAAAGTATATGTTTATGACAATAATGAGTAAAAATTTTCAAAAAGGAATTTAAAGTTTTTTAGAAATTCCTTCATGTCAGTAGACCAAGTATCTAGGAGTGAGGCAACAATTTCACTCTGAGTCTTCATCTGGAATGCTAATTCCTTCATGGCATCAATAGTTCTCAATTCCTAAGTGACAATAATGGCATCCATATTCAGAAAACACTTCTGAAGAATATTCACCTTAGGTAACAAAAGCAATTGAAGCTTTTGCAGATCTCTGAATCAATCCGGTCAATCTGCTACCTTCGACTCTATACAGTCTGCCCATACATTGAATACTGCACTTTGAAGTTCACTATATACTACTTTAACTTCGATTGAAGTTGACCTTTCTTCTTTAGAGCATCATCATAGAATAGATCGGGCTGGTAAATTTTTCTCAAAATTTTATGTCCTTCATCCATTACTAGACTGATATCATCTCTTTGATGGATCAACTTGGCTCTGTCTTCATTAAATTGCCTCCGCCTCATGTTTTTTTGTAAAGAACTGATCCTCTTTTTCTTCTCACAGGTTTAGGTACTTAGATGGACTCATCTTCTAGCAAAAGAAGCAAAGATATTGACAAACTTCCAGCTACCATGAAGAACCACTATCAAGGACAAGTCTACTCTTCAAAGTTGGATGATCAAGTCAAATGGGTTACCAACATGGAAATTGGCCATATTGAAATTGAAGATATCAAAACCTAGTTAAATAAACCCAAATTGGAGGCTTGACACAAGAGAATCAAAAGATCAGGCGTAGTGGAGAAAACTATTTTTCCACAATCAGTGCAAGCACCAGAATTTATAACGACAATTGCTCAATTCTACAACCTAGACACTAGAAAGTGCACCGACGCACAGGGGAGGACATTTATAGACTTGTCTCTTGACATGTTGGGATTCATGTTTGGTATCCCAACCAGAGAAGAGATATTCCTCTCAACTGAAGAGGAGGCCTTAAAGGTATGGAATGACAAAGCTGCAATGAATAAAAGGCACATGAATGAAAACTGGTTAGAAGAAGAGAGGAAAATAGGTCTCAAGGCAAAAGAGGTCCTGGGGGAAGAGTTCAAGGAGCCCCCAAGAGATTTGATTATTATGCTGAGCAGGGCCTTTGGCAATCCTGATTATAAGAATTTCCATCCATGGATGTTCTAGTTTATGACCACTATCCTAATTGGAAAACAATATTTTGATTGGCCGCAGATCCTCTCTGACAACATTTGCAAACAAATGAAGGAATACACTAGACTCAAAAGTTCTTTCTCACATCTTATGTCATCTGGGTGGCTGCCAGAGCTGGAAAGTTTCCGGGACTATAAGTAGAGGGTCAGTTAGGGGATGAGGAAGGACAAAAGAAGATATGGGAATACTATTCCCAACTCCCCCTAGCCAATGCAAAGGCTCATTTCAAAAGAATTAATGATGCCTTCATTTTTTCAGTAATAATTAAATTGACAGGAGACACAGGATACAAGATTAGCCCAGAGGCCATGGCTATAATCTGAGAGTGGGCATGTTGGTTTATCCATAACCCATGCTCTACTTACATTAGGGTCAGTGGATTCACAGGGAATCTAATGTTGCTTCCTAGATACTCCAATGATAGAATAATTTTGTTGGAATATATAAGGCAACTATTGGGCCTTGAATCCCTCTTATCTTCAAAACATAAAACAAACATTGATTTTTCAGTATCTATTGGATACTTCTCATGCTCTAAGATATAGGTTGCAAAGCTAGTAGAGCCAGAGCTTCAAGATTTGAACTTGAAAGAGTATGATTATGCTAGGGAATTTTATGATCCCTACGGGAAGCTCAAACAAGCTATGCCCAAGGCATATGAGGGACACGGGCTGAGACTGGATCAGGGATAATGGAGACCTGCTCGATGTGACTTATAAAGGATTAGAAATTAATAAGAAGCCCCTCTCCCCAATAAGGTGGTCCATAAGTGAGGATGTGAATATTGAAAAGGTTTCTCAATTGGTCATCAAAAGGACCAAGCAATGGCTAAGCTAGAGGGTAAGGTCGAGTACCTCAAAGACAAAATAGAAGGAGTCCACTTCAAGGGTACCCCAATCAAGGGGTTATAAGGAGTATGCTTAGAAGATGAGATCAAGCTCAAGACATAATACGTCCATTGATTCTAATGAAGGGGATAAACCTCAAGAAAGAACTGAGGACTTGTTGATGAAACTCCAAGAGAAGATGAAGGAGTCTTAGTGGTTGAAGAAGGCAATGGACCTTGGAGTGACTGATGGATTAGGAGTAGTACCACTAGCTAAAATCCTCCCACCAAGGACAGTTATAGGGTAGACTACAGGAGAGGATACCTAGGAACAGGAGGAAGAATAGAAATTACTAAAGATATACCTACTCAACCACCTTCAATAGCTACCACATAGGATCTAGGTATCAATGCCTCTACACCACCACCAGTTAATATACCCACAGGGAAGCCTAGAGTGCAAGGCTTCAGTTTTAGCACTGAAGGAATAAGAGTTAGGAACATTGAATCTGGTTCAGATCAGGAAGAAGAAGATCTTGAGAAACATTGATCACTAGGAGGCGAGAAAGAAGGGGATGAGGTAGAGGACCTATTGAATGAAAGATTAGATCTAATCCCTCAAGATCAAGAGGACCTCCTCAAGGACATAGCAACCAAGCAAGGTGAAATAGAGGAAGGTGAGGAAGAGATGACATTCAATGAAGAGGTTAGTGGAAAATTGGAAGAATTACATAAGCAACAGGCTCTCCAAACCAATCTATCCCTCCAAGTTACCTCACCTCAAGATCTCAGGCAAAAAGAGGTAGAGGAAAGAGATGAAGCAGAGGAGCAGGCAGAGGTCCATGTTATAACTATAGATATAGTGTCACATCAAGGTGACAAGGATGAAGATATACCGCAATGGCTTGAGTTCGCCTTTGAGAAGAAAAAGAGAAAAGTGGAGCTTCCTAAGGTTACTTTGCAACAAGTAATCATCGAGGAGCCACCAAAGGCTAAGAAGCTAAAACCTGTACATCATTTATCAAAAATGGGCTCCGGTGAAGTGATTATAGATGTGGTAGTTCCACTCCAACTTGAGGGACAAGCTTCCCCCAAGTATCAAATATCCCAGGTAAATTTGGGTAAACAAACCAAGCGGGGAGACCTAGATATTTTGGAGCTAGCCACAAGTGTTGTCAAAGGGCATGTAGAAAAAGAGAATACTTCAAACATGGAGCTCAAAGCGCAACTAGGGAAATACAAGGAACTCTTGTTTGAAATGAGTAAACCTCTAGACTCTTGTAGGGTGGATGACATACCTTCAACTTCATCACTGCCAAAGGGAGAAGTGAAGGCACTAGTGAAAGTGAGATGAGTGGCCTCTGCAGCCAAATCATGGACCCAAGTAAATGAAGCTAAGATTAAATTATTTCTATCTTCATTAAATTGCCTAGACCTCCACCTCATCTCCTTCTTTCTTGCATCCTAGCAGTTGATGTTACTCAAGATATTCTTCTTCCTGATCTAAATCAAATTCAATGTTCCTAACTCTTATTCCTTCGGTTCTAGACCTGAAGCCTTGCACTCTAGGTTTCCTTGTAGGTATATTAATTGGTGGTGCTACAGAGGCATCAGTATATAGATCCTATGCGGCATCTGTTTAAGTAGGTTGAGTAGGTATATCTTCAGTAATTTCTATTTCTTCCTTCTATTCCTAGGTACCGTCTCCTATAGTCTTCTCTATAGTCGTCCCTGGTGGGAGGACTTTAGCCAATGCTACTGCTCCTAATCCATCAGTCACTCCAATGTTCGCTGCCTTCTTCAACCACTCAGACTCCTTCATCTTCTCTTGGAGTTTCTTCAACAAGTCCTCAGTGCTTTCTTGAGGTTTCTCCCCCTCATCATCATTGGTGGATGCATTCTAACTTGAGCTTGATCTCATCTTTTGAGCATACTCCTTATAACCCATTGAGTAAGTAACTTAGATGTCAAATTTTACTAAGTGTGGGTTCTAGATAAACCAACATTCCCACTCTCAGATAATAGCCATGGCCTCCGGGCTAATTCGATATCCTGTGTCTCCTGTCAATTTAATTATTGCCGAAAAAATGAAGGAATCATTAATTCATTTGAAATGAGCCTTTGCATTGGCTAGGGGGAGCTGGGAATAGTATTCCCATACCTTCTTTTGTCCTTCATCATCTCCTAAATAACCCTCTACTTGTAGTTCTGGAAACTTTCCAGCTCTGGCAGCCACCCAGATGACATAAGATGTGAAAAAGAACTTTTGAGTCTGGTGGACTTCCTTCATTTGTTTGCAAATGTTGTCAGAGAGGATCTGCGGCCAATCAAAATATTGTTTTCCAATTAGGATAGTGGTCATAAACTAGAACATCCATGAATGGAAATGCTTACAAAAAGGCTTTCCAAAGGTCCTACTCAATATAATAATCAAATCTCTTTGGGGCTCCTTGAAGTATGCCCTCAAGACCTCTATTACCTTGAGACCTGTTTCCTCTCTTCTTCTAACCAGTTTTCATTCATGTGCCTTTTATTCATTGCAACTTTGTCATTCCATACCTTTAAGGCCTCCTATTCAGTTGAGAGGAATATCTCTTCTCTGGTTGGGATACCAAACACCAATCTTATCATGTCAGGAGACAAGTCTATAACTGTCCTCCCCTGTGCGTCAGTGCACTTTCTAGTGTCCGGGTTGTAGAACTGAGCAATTGTCATTATAAATTCTAGTGCTTGCACTGATTGTGGAAAAATAGTTTTCTCTACTAAGCCTAATATTTTGATTATCCTATGTAGGGCCTCTAGTTTGGGCTTATTTAACTGGATTTAATATCTTCAATTTCAATATGGCCAATTTCCATGTTGTTAACCCATTTGACTTGATCATCCAACTTTGAAGAGTAGACTTGTCCTTGATAGTGGTACTTCATGGTAGCTAGAAGTTTGTTGATATATTTGCTTCTTTTGCTAGAAGATGAGTCCATCTAAGTACCTGAACTTGTGAGAAGAAAATGAGGATCAATTCTTTACAAAAAAACATAAAAATTTCATTCACTTCAGGATTTCGGGCTTCCGGAGTACGGAGTTTGTCTTTTTAAAATAGGGTCTGAAACTTCAGGGTTTTAGGGTAGGTACTTATGGATGTAGTCTGGAACTCCGGGGTTTTGGGTTGGGTAGATAACACTTGATTCTGAAACTCCAAGATTCTAGGGTAAGGAATTTAAGGTCATATCGGGATCCCATGGTCCCAAGCCAAATAACCAATAGGAGTTTAGCAAAAGAATTTACAAAAGATAGACCTTGGAACTTTGGGGTACTAGCATTCTAGGGTAAATGATAGGGCTTCCTCGCAAATAAATAATCTGGAACTTCAGGATTCCATGGTCAGTGATAAGTAGGTTTCAACAAAATCCTTAAATTATGGGGTTCTAGGGTAGGGAAGACAAAACCAGCCAAGGTTTCGGGGTAAGGAAATTAGGGCACATGGGATATGCAAAAAACACACAAAAACAAAAAGAAGAGAAAACAAAAAACAAAAAAAATGACAAAGAAAGAAAATATAACCTATAAATGACCAAAAGGGAAAGAGAAATCACCTACCTGGTGGATCAAAATGCCCAAGATCACAAAAGGAAGCTTAGCAGTTCGGAGGCTCGTGGTTAGGAGGCAAGGAAGAAGGAGATCTAAATGCACAAATGAATTTTAAAAGTTCATCATTCCTATTTATACCCCCTCCCAAAAGTTTTCTATACAAATGATTTAAAAAAGACCTTGGGAATCTAGGGTCCCGAGGTTCTGAGCTCAACAAACAAAACACCAAACAAAACATCCTACCCTAGGACTCCAGAGGTCTGGGGTTCCAAGGTAAGAAGGGAAGCAAGCAAGGATCCACCTTGGGACTCCAAGACTCCGGGGTTCCAGGGTGGATCAGACACACATACCTCGGGACTCTAGGACTCCAGAGTCCTAAGGTAAAGGACAAGAAAACAAAAGACATACCTCAGGACTCCGGAACTATGGAGTTCTGTTGTAAAGAACAAGGAACACAAAAGAAAAAAAGGAAGGAGACCAACCTCGGGACTCCGAGGGTCTGAAGTTCCAAGGTTGGTGAAAGAAAAAGAACAAAAAGACACCTCAAGACTTTGGGACTCTGGATTTTTGAGGTAAAAGAACAAAAAGAAAAAAAGAAAAACAAAGAAAAAAAGAAAAACAAAGAAAAAGCAAGCAAAAATAGGGGACCCATATTGTAACATAAGGAAACTAATGGCTAATGACCCATATTTTAACATAAGGAAACTAATGGGTAATGGATATGCAAGGCATAACAGGTGGTCCATTAGATTGGATTTTCAAATCCTCTACCGAGGTTACTCCTTACAGGGTATTGCTTCTAACAAGGCATTTGTAGTCAATCCCTTAATCGGGTGACTCCTAACAAGATCAGTTCTTAACAAGACTTTTTGTAAAGCTTTAACAAGCTAGGCTCCTAATAGGGTGAACTTCAAAAGAGTTGAGATTGTTATCTTGTGAGTCTCATCTCACTGTGGTTTTTACCTATTTTGGGTTTCCACATCAAAAATATTTATGTCAAGTGGTGAATTTTTTTGTGCTTATGTTTTCATGGTTGATTTACTTAACTACTTAACTATTTTTGATAAGTCATGATATCTGGAAGCATTGAGGAATGAAGAAGTTGTTTACTGTTAATTTGTTGTAACTGGAAACTGGTTTATCTTATGAGTTTTTAGCTTGACAGAGTTGTTAGTTCTAAGTTTACTTTGAGAGATTGATTGGTGAAGTTCGTATCAGTTTTTCTATCTACTGATTCACCCCCCCTCTTAGTAGTTGACTAGATACTTATTCTATCATTGTACCATGAATTGGTATCAGAGCATTTCAGGTCCTCTAAGGTCTTATCCTAACAACTTGAGGTAAAGATCTGATGATCATGATGAAGAAGGAAGGTTCGAAGTTTAATAGAGAGAACTATAGGATATGTTGTGACAAAATGAAAATTTATATCAAGAGTCTGGGTAGTCAATATTGGGAACATGTTGATACTAAGTATGTTGCACCTACTGGGATGTTGACTAATGATCAAAAGAAAGAGTAACAAGAAAATCATCAAGCATTGGAGGCTATTATCAGTTCTTTGTCTGATGCACAGTATGTAGATGTTCATGGTCTTGAAGCTGCATATGAGGTATGGAAAAACCTTGAAGAGATTTATAGCGATGATGAACATGTTAATATTGCTAAAGAGGAGAGTCTAAGAGGAAAATTTGATGACATGCGGATGGCTAAAGGTGAGAATATCTAGCAATATGGTCAAAATATAAAAGAGATGGTTGGTGAAATTAAGAGTGTAGGAGGTAAAGTGGAAGATTCCATAGTGATCAGTAAGGTACTGAGAATCATGCTATTGGTCTACGCTATCCGAGTTGCAGCTATTCAGGAGCCAAAGTCCATTAACAAAACTAAGGTAACTCTTGACTCCATCATTGGCAAGCTTACTACTTTTGAATTAAATGGTTATGATGGTAGTGTATAGAAATATGAGTTTGCATTTAGGGCTTCTATTTCTAACACATCTGTGAGGAAATTTAGAGATGCTAGTCACAATTATGAATCCAAATCTAGTAGATAAGCTGATGATGAAGAAGGTTTAGTTGAGCTTGAAGAATTGTTGGCCAAGTGGTTGCCTAGAGGTACATGTAAATATAGAGGAAAATTACCTTTGAAATGTTTTGCATGCAACAAGATTGGACACATTGCTTCTAATTGTCCTAGTCCTGATAATGAGCACAAATGAGAGAAACTCAAGAAGTACAAGGGTAAAGGAAAAAGAGATTGTCTTATTGCTATTGATGGTGGTATCATTGATGAGGAATCTGATGGTGATGTTAATGAAGGCATTGTTTTTGTAACCAATAAAGAAGAGATGTTAGACCGGAAGGCATTAGAATCCAGGATGGATAACTCTAATAATTGGATCATTGATAGTGGTTGTTCACATCACATGACCGGTGATCGGAGCAAATTTCTTTCTCTAAAGGAATTTGATGGCAGAGTTGTAAGATTTGGTAATGACTCACCTTGCATTGTTAAAGGTAAGGGAACTATCTCTCTTAATGGAAAGAGTAATGAAAATAATGTCTATTGGGTTGAAGGTTTAAAGCATAATCTATTGAGTGTGGCACAACTCAATGACAGAGGATACCCATTGGAATTTAAAAATGGTATGTGCAAAATCTATGACAATAAAGGTGAACTAATTGCAACTGGAAAGAAAACTAAAGGTAACTTATTTCATCTTAATCCTAAAGTCAGTAATTGTTTAATTGCAAAGATAGGTGATAGTTGACTTTGGCATAGAAGATTTTGTCATATAAACTTTGATAACATTGTTAAATTAAGTAATTCCAAGACAGTCATAGGTTTGCCTCAGTTAGACAAACTGGTTAATGCTCTATGCAAAGAATGTTAGTTGGGAAAGATGGCATCCTCAGCTTTCAAGAGAAAATCATTTTCAGTGGAACATTTTTTAAGATTTGGTTCATACAGATCTTTGTGGACCAATAAGAACAAAAAGTATTCAAGGTGACATATATTTAATGATCTTCACTGATGATATCTCAAGCATGATGTGGGTCACATTCTTGAAGGATAAGACTGAAGCTTTTGGTAAGTTAAATGAATCCAGGGCCATAGATGAGAAAGAGAGTGGTAAGAAGATAAAGTGTCTAAGGATAGATCAAGGTGGTGAATTTACTTCTGAGGAATTCACTAGGTATTATAAAGAAAATGATATCAAATGATAGCTTTTTGCACCAAGGACACCACATCAAAATGGTATCACAAAGAGAAACAACCGGTTAGTTGTTGAAGCTACTAGGACAATGTTGATACAAGGAGGTGTAGCAAAAATTTTTTGGAGAGAAGTTGTCAACACAACTGTCTACACTATGAACCGAATTCTGGTAAAGAGAGGTAACGACAAGACTCCTTATGAATATTGGTATGGTAGATCACTTGATGTTAGTTATTTTAGAATATTTGGAAGCAAATGTTTTACTAAGAGAGGTGATTATATTAGCAAATTTGAGGCTAAAAGTGATGAAGGTATATTTATTGGCTATTCCACCAAGAGTAAGGCCTGTAAGTGTTTTAACAACCTAACACAGAGAATTGTTGAGAGTGTTGATGTTCGAGTGGATGAATTTCCTGGTCTCAGAGGAAACCAGTTCAGAGAAAAAAGATGAAGATCCTTGCATTTTGCTTTTGGAACTAGAAAATGTGAAATATGAAACCGCCAAAACAAATATTGATGTACCAGTCCAGCTAGAACAGATAAATTGAGAAGAAGATGATGATAATGTAGAAGATGAACCTGAAGATAATGATCATGCTATTCCAAGATATGTGAGATTGAATCACATTCTGGATTAGATTATTGGGGATAAGGATGCTGGAGTACTACCTAGAAGAAGAATCAGAGAGAATTATTCCATGATCTCCACTATTGAACCAAGAATTGCTAATGAAGCAATTGGTGATGATCATTGGGTTAAAGCTATCGAGGAAGAGTTAGATCAAATTGAGAATAACAACACATGGACCTTGGTACCTCGACTGGTAAATAAAATGTGATAGGAACTAAGTGGGTTTTCAGGAACAAGTTGAATGAAGATGGTGTTGTAGTTCGCAACAAAGCTAGGTTGGTTTGCAAAGGTTATGCATAAGAGGAAGGAGAAGACTATGGTGAAAATTTTGCACTAGTGGCAAGACTGGAAGGTGTCAGAACTTTACTTGCATTTTCTACACACAAGAAATTCAAGGAATACCAGATGGATGTTAAGTCATTGGTTTTGAATGGGATACTTGAAGAATAAGTATACATTGAGAAACCAAATGGTTATGCTCTGACTGCTAAGAAAGACATGGTATGCAGATTGCATAAAGCTTTATATGGAATAATGAAGGCACTAAGAGCATGGTATGAAAGGCTTCATACAAATCTAATGAAGATAGGATTTCTGAGAACTACTGATAAAAGTAAAATATATCTCAAATCTAAAGGAGATCAAATACTAGTCAATGAAGTATTTGTTGATGATATCATATTTGGAGGTAATAATGACATGAGAAACAATTTTGTAGATGAAATGAAAAATGAGTTTGAAATGTCTTTAGTGGGAGAAATAAAAAATTTCACAGGCTTGCAAATACAACAAATGAAGAATGGTATTTTTGTCACACAGTCTAAGTATGTGAAAGAGGTTTTGAAGACATTTGGCATGAGTAACTGTAAACCAATTGGAACACCTATGGTTAGAGGTTGTAAGTTGTGTATGGAAGATGAGTCCAAATCTGTTGATGAGAAGGAATATAGGTCAATGATTGGAAAATTGCACTATGTTGTTCATAGTAGACTGAACATAGCTCATGCAGTTGGCATAGTTCCTATATTCCAGAAGAATCCTAAGGAAACACATCTAATAGAAATGAAGAGAATTTTTAGATACTTGAAAAGTACTATTGATTATGGGTTATGGTATCCACATGGAGGAAATTTTGACTTGAAGGTGTACACAGATGCAAATTGGGCAGGAAATGTTGATGACAGAAAAAGCACAACCGGTGGAGCATTTGTTTCTTAGAGGAAGGCTTGCTTCATGAATTAGTAAGAAGCAAAGTTATACTTCACAATCTACTATTGAAGCTGAGTATGTTGCAACTTACATGAATTGCACATAGGCTATATAGATGAGGCACATTTTAGAAGGTTTTAAGATGAAGATTTCAGAACCAATAAAGATTTTATGTGATAATACAAGTGCCATAAATATTTCCAAGAACACTGTTTTACATGCATGAACCAAGAATATTCAATTGAAGTATCATTTCATGAGGGAAAAAGTTTAGAGTAAAGATGCAATCTTAGAGCATGTTTCTACCAAGGAACAACTTGTAGATATTTTTACTAAATCTCTACCTAAGACTACTTTTGAGTATCTTAGAAGTTAGTTAGGGGTTCTCCCTCTTCATGAAGTCAATTAAGTATGATGTAGATTACATCAGTCCCAGAGCTACTTATAGAATTTTATAGGAGGATTGGTGCATAAGTGGATTTATTCCATAGGGGGAGCATCAACTTGTAGAATGTTGATGATGCACGGTGAAATTTGACATTACATGTTGAACTTTCAATTTGGTATTGTTGTCAAAGGGGGAGAATAATTATGTGACTATGGGAAGGAGAACTAGTGACAAGATGAAGACACATAGAGCATGTGAATTCTTGGTAATGTAAACCAAGATTCCTATTCACAATCACACAAAAATCAATGGTGTTGATATTTGTATTGCCATCAATGCCAAAGGGGGAGATTGATGACATTTGCATGAAGATTGAATTAATAATTGTAGACGTATAAAAATGACCATATTCCTAAATGAATATTTAATGTTCATTTTATTCCCATTCCTCTATTTAGTTAAATATAATTTAATTAAATCATCCACATTCTTCTATTTAATTAAATAAATTATTCAATTTATTTAGTCAAATTCACTAAAGCCCTTTACATCATTAAATTGAATAAATCATTTTATTTAATTAAATCCCTTCTTCTTACTTTTAATTAAATAGTATATCATGTTAGGATAGTATTGCTACTAACCTTGTCATCTTATAATCTAGTTTATTGCATTTGTAGAATCATGCATAGATAGGATGCATTTCATAATTAAATCAATCAAAAGCATCCCTCATTCTTGTATTCGTCATCCCTAAGCCACTTTGCTCAATGTTCTGAGAGAAAAGGCATTGGCTTGAGGGACCTTGTGAGATAGAGAACCATGAAACCAACCTTGGGAAGTTGAGTCATTCTTCGTGACTCCGTAACTTGCACCAAGAAGTCCTGTGGGTGTGTGAACAAGCCTCTTTGAGACCATATTTTTGTATTTTAAGTTTCATTGACCTGCTTTTCCTGCACACATTTCTAGCGCTCACTGTGGAGCTCTACCCCATTAATCAAATCAGTTTTTAAAAATAATTACTTTTGCAGGTACGTGGGAAATAGGAATCAGCACATAGGGAACATCCCTTAGCACATCTGGTTAATCTTCTAGTGCATCCGTCTTACTGTTTAGTGCGTGGGACTCATTCCCCAGCATGTGCAGACTGTGTCTTAGCGCATCACCTCTACTAACATTTTCCTATAGGTCTCAGCATCGAAGAACAATAGAGCAGCGCATTCAAAAAATAGTTCAACGCGTCGGGTTCGCTCAATCGCGCATCCCGGTTATCCTGTAGTAGGTACAATCTGTTCTATAGTGCATCATAGACATAGGAAAAATTAAAAAAATTGTAACCAAATTTGAAACTAGAATTGTTGAAGTCCACAAAATCCACAAGTTTTTCTAACCGTTTTACTTGGTATTTTGCAAGTTTTTTGACAATTTATTGCAGATGGGAGCTTAGTTTTATTTCTAGAATCCTAAAAAGTTTAAATTTTTACTAACTTATTTAAGTTAGTTAGAATTTAGAGTTTTTTTTAAAATTCTTGTTGGATAAAATTGAACTCACTTTGTTTGGGCTTTAAAAATAACCACAAAAACAATCCTTTTGGCTTTTCCTAGGTAGACAAAATCTTCAATTGGGTTTTAAAAAGAATAAAAAACAATTTTTCAAGTTTTGCAATCAAAAGGGCTTAAAAAGAACTTCATCATCCTTTGGTGCATAAAAGGATCCATTTTTAGTTTTAGCAAAATAAAGAATCACACAAGTCCAAAAGTCATTTACAACTAAAGAGGGAAGATCTTCCCCTTCTCAAATCGATTTATTTTGTTGACCAAACATCACATTTATTTTGTTGACCAGGTTCCTCTTCAAATAGATCAGATAATCATTACCTTGAAAGGATAAAATAAACACCATGTTTTCATGGAGTAACATCTCCATATAGAGTTAGTAAATTACTGCTTTGAAAGGCTAAAAAGAACTTGTGTGCTTTGTCTCAAAAGTGGAAGGTATATGCTCTCCCCTTAACTGGGTAATAAGAAAGCTAGACCACTCTTACACTTTCAGTCATACAACATTTAAATCCTTTAGCAAGTATGCCTTCCCAAGGGGTTGAAAAACTCTTAAATCCATTTTTGGTCAGTGTGAAGGGAACGACCTAAGTGGGAAATGAATTTGAAGCCAAGTGTTCCAACCCACTATAATCAAAAGTGGAAAGTGACAAAAGTCCTTTTCAATGGTTGCGCACAGCGATTAGCCTTCCCCCATTATCCTTGAGATATGTAAAGCCTTTGTTCTAAAGTTTGGGAAGCCTCCTGAGGGAGTTTATCACTGACGGTCAAACGGGAAGCCTGATTACGAACCTTAGCATAGAAACTTTGAACCGAGTCAGTATCCAGACATTTGCAATATCATAGTGCAAGGGTGGGGAAGAATCTGCCCCCAAGATCGCTCACCATATATCTCCCAAGATAACTACTCAATTGTGAAGAAATTCACTTTGAGTTAATTTATGGCAAAAGGCAAAAAAATGGGTGCCCCCTAGGGGGTGACACGATAGTTTGAGCTAACAGAGTATCGAGACTAGTGGGCTATGATATTGCTTATGACCCTTGAATAAAGAGTTTGACTGAAGTTCATGTTGTATCTAAACCTGTCAAAACATTGAGGATTTGAACACATCCTTGCAGAACATACACTTATTGTTTAGATTAAGCAAAATGGTTGTCTCTTTGGTGCTATGTCTTCATTTGTTACTTTAGAAAATCAGCTATCATCGCTGAAAACTCAAAACAAAATTCCAAAAATCATAGAAAAGCAACCAATTCAAACTATCAGGGCAGTTTAGCGTGTAAGAACAACCTCTTAGCGCGTAGAAACCATCTTTTAGCGTATTAGACCTTTTTCTTAGCGCATTAAGGCTTAACGTTAGAGCTTCACCAAAATCCAAAACTAGCAGTTTCAAGTAGCACATTTTGAAAATAGTTTAGCGTGTTGAAGCATCAACTTAGCGCATGGAAACCAAACCTTAGTGTGTAGGGTTTAACAGTTAGCACATTGGTAGCCCATATTGGTGCATAAAATTTTGAACTAAGACAAAACCAAAATAATCTAGTTAGCACGTAACAGGGGGCAGCTTAGCACATGGAGTCTTTTCTCTAGTGCTTTGAGAACTTTCTATAGCACATTGCATCTCTGCTTTAGCACATAGCCAAAACCAAAAAAATAGGGGGCAAAACAGAGGTCATTTTAAAAAAATTTGAAAAAATTTTTAGAAGCTTTCCTTCCTCAGCCTGAACTTCATGAAACAGAAAACCAAAAACAGAGTATCAAAAACTTTTTCCAAAGCAAGTATTCCATCGAACAAAGTTGTACAAAATCTGAAAATTAGTCACAGGATATCATATCTCTCCTATCAAAATCAGGAAACATCATCACAAGTATCAAACAGGTCCTTCAATCAAATGGACTTCTATCCCAAAACACACTTGTTTTAAAAACTCCAAGTTGTCAAATTGAGTTTCCATATCGGGAAAGCTCGTATTCCATATCATTTGACATACTTTGTCATGAGGGGGCATCTAAATATAAAGTAAAACTTGAGTTTCCAAAACAAGCTAAACTAAATCCAAAACAAATCAAAGGAAACCATTGATCGCTTGTGCATGACTAATCCTCATATTCTAAGAAGAAAGAATATTTATCATAACACTAAGTTGAAGAAACAACAACCCAGTTCTTTGAAACTTGCCAAAAGAAATAAGTTTTTATACATCAATCGCCAACTCTTCAAATCTCATCACACATTCCTTCATCATATATGCTTGTATTTTCAAGACAAAACAAACTAATTTGACAAGGAATCATTGAGGAGTAGAGCATTCTATCAAAAATCAGCATTCAGTCAATGCATAAATCAAGGAGGGAAGATCAATCCAGCCCTCTTTCTCAAGGAGTGCATCACTTAAAACATACCCCAATTTGAACCACCAACCCTTGAGAAACACATCGAAGAGGATTTCATTCCCTTTGTCATAGAAAGTTTTTATTAGATGCTTGTTGTTACTTTCTCTCAACGAAACAAACAAAGCAAAATGCAACCGAAATCCAGCATGAATCAGAGATTATCAAATCCTTTCAAGGGTCCATATCTAGAGGACTGAGGAACTCCTTCAAGAGTGTCAAGAAAGAGCTTTACTTCAAAGGCTTGTGGAAAGGCTCATGGAAAATGAAAAAGAAAAATATCTACTCATGCTCACAAGCAAAGGAGTTAAACTTCTTGAAGATTTGGACATTGACATTTTTAGAACAAGATCTCAACATTATGAATATCAAGAGCGACAAAGCGAGGAAGAAGCTCGTGACCCAAAACAAAATATACATGAGCAAAATCTACCAGAATAAAACTTTCCAGAGTAAAGTATCCCTGAGCAAAACATCCCCAAACCAAACATACCATTCCACACACCTTTTTAGCTGAGAACTAATACAAGGGAAGAACCCTTCCCTCAGCAAAATAATGCACCTTTGATTGCTCTCACTCAACAAATACAAATGTTGCAAAAACAAATGCAAGATATGCAACAAGGGACAATAGTAAGGTACTCCTTAACTGAAATTTGTCCTTATTCTTTTGACAGACGATTGAACATGGTGCCTTTTCCCCCCAACTCAAACATTCCCAAATTTGACAAATATGATGGGAAAAGTGATCCCTATGATCATGTTCGAGAATTTTGTACCATGAGTCTTGAATTTGCCCATGATGACACCTATTTGATGAGGTTATTCCCAAGAATCTGGGGAGGACAAACAATGGAATGGTTATCCAAAATCACACCTCCCGTTAGATCATTCGATGAACTAGTCAACAAATTCATAACTCAATATTCCTATAACATTCAACATGCTATCACTATGCTAGATGTCTATAATACCAAGCAAAAAACCAATGAAATATTCATGGTATTCCTTTAACGTTGGCAGCGTATGGTTTTGAGATATCCTTGAGATGTGCCTGAAAAGGAAAAGATGGAGATTTTCATTGACAACTTGAATAGTGAGATGAGTTACATACTCAAACTTCAGTGCATACCATCTTTTGCCAAGTTGATTGAGAATGGCATCCAAGTAGAAGAAGCATGTGTCAAGAAAGGAACATTAGAATTTTTCAAAGAAGGAACAAGTTCATCCAATTACAACAACCAAAATAACAACAACTTAGACAAATCTAAATTTTGGACCAAAAACAAAAAAAATGGAAATGAAGGAGGAAATGAATCAAATGATCCAAAAATCCAAGCTACCTGTGCTCACGTTATCAGGTAATCCTCAAGCTACAAAGAATCCCAAAGGTGCTAACCAAGGCACTAACACTTATGCACCAAATACCAATCAAGATCAACTCAACACCAACAATGCCCAAAATAATAATACCAATCGGGGACCTAATCCAAACTCATGGGGTAATGCAAACAACTTTCTAAAATGCATTTACACACCACTGGGGCAATCACTGGAGTCAGCATTTAGAGAACTCCTGGGAAACAAAATTATCTCCTTACCAGCAATCAAGAACTTTGAACCACAAATCAAACCACCCTGGTGGAATGACTCTCACTTTTGTGATTTTCATCGTAACAAAGGTCATCAAACAAATGATTGCATGAGATTGAAAAACATTGTTCAAGACATGATTGATAGAGGTGATTTAACAGTCGATGGTCTCAAGACAAATGGTGATGATGGAGCCTTTAAGAATCCTCTTCCAAACTACAACAAGGATGGAGCTTCAACCTCGAATGATATATGTAGGGCTCATATCAATCACATATACAATAACACCATCAATCATATATCAGCAGGGGACAATCAAGTAAATGTCATCACAATCAGAGATAAACATGAACATGAATCTGTCAACGTAACAACTAGAGCTCAAAAATATGTCTTGAAGGGGCATATGTCAACAACAAACACCGTACCCAAAATTCAATATGATCTAGTCAGTCAATTGCGCAAAACTCCTACTCAAATATCTATACTAGAGTTGCTAAAACTTTCACCAAAACACAAAGACATATTGGAGCAAGCGTTACTAGAAACAAATGTACCTCAAGATCTGGATGTTGACAAATTTCAAGCCATGGTAGCTTATATGACAGGGCCGCCTCATAACCTCACTTTTTTTTAGCATGATAATATCTCATTGAGCCATCCACACAATACTCCACTCCACATTGAAGTCTTGGTCTACAAGCATCAAGTCAAAAGAGTATTAATAGATGGAGGAGATGGACTCAATATCTATACCTTAAAACTTATCCATGCATTAGACTTCTTTGAGCAATCTATTGATCCACGCAAAAAGATCACTATCAAAGCATATGATGATGAAGAGAGATCATCCAAAGGAATAGTAATGTTGCCCATTCAAGTAGGACCAATACAAACGGACACTATGTGCCAAGTCTTGGACATAGACCTCACATACAATATCTTATTGGGTTGACCTTGGATACATGAAATGCAAGCAGTACCTTCTACTTATCACCAGTGTGTTAAGTTCCCCTACAATTGGTATGAGATTTCTATATCAGCAGATCACAATCCTTTTCAATATTTTAATGCTATGGGGGCAGCCCAAGATAGTTTGGTTCCACATAATAGAGAAAACCAAAGTAACTCAGCACCAGATCTTCAACAAGAAAAGTCTACATCACTATCTATGGATTTCAAACAGAAGATGAAAATCAAAGAGCAGGGCATGGGAGAATACTCCTTGGAGCCCTTATGTTTAGCCAACTTACCAGTATCACCTAAATCTCATGGGCTACCTTCAACATCAACACATCAAGCAACACAGCCCGTCACCAAGTTTGATGGCAAATTTATTCAACTAGGCACTCTAGCACATGAATAAGAGGAGAAAGACATCTTTAGTTGGATATATAAAGATGAGGAATAAAACATAGCAGCTACTGTGGAGCTAGCTATACCAACACACCTATATGGAAAAGGTTACCTAATCATGCAACAAATGGGATACCATGGCAAATGACCTATCACCCAGCATCAGGAAGGTGTCACAGAACCATTTGATCCTCCTTCACAATTCAGTAAAGACAAAAAAGGATTGGGCTATGAATATATTCTACCACTAAGGAAAACACCAAGCAAATACCAAAAACCTCAGTGGAAAGCAAAGAAGAAATACAAGGAGGACTCCTAGCAAGAAGCACTATTTGAGTCAGTAGAGACAATACACAAAGAACTTGAAAATCAAGAACAAAAGCAACATCAAGAGAAGCCCATCAAACAAAAGAAGGACACATCTACTCCAGAAGCACATCATATTCAAGAATAGATATCCAACAAAGAAGAATCACCTCCTAATTACATCATTCCTCCCCAAGGAGAGACAGTATATGAACAAATGCAAAGAGTGGAAGCAGGGTCTAACACAGAATCAAAGAAAACTATCAAACTTGTATCAATCATCAAAGACCTGTTCTCACCCTACAACATACTAGTCCACAACACTGCTAGAATCTGGGATAATACCTCTAAGACTGATTCCAATGAATATGAATTGGGTAGTTGTTCTAATGTTACTGAAGATATTGGTGCAAATGATAGTAATACACCCATCTCTCAAGAAGAACGTGACACAGAATCTAGACCACTTGAATTTGGTCCGCAAAATATCTATGATGCCAAGGAAAATGAGCAACAACATTATGAGCAAGTCTATATAGAAAATGATACCATCGAAGACCTCGATGAAATCCTTAACTTATTTAACACCCAAGCCAATCATGATGATACCTCCATCCTGACACTTACAATAGTGGAACTTGATCCACCTAATGACTCCTTACCACTTGTCTTTCCTGACCTCATAGACTAGGATGAACCTGAAACTCATGATATACCAATTTTCCCAAATGATGAATCCATTATCCATTACTTATGTACCATTAACCCAGAAACAAACTCTACCAGTGAATAAAGTAACAACATCTACCATCAGAGGAGTGCCAAGTCTCTCGATTGCAAAAATGAACAAAATAAAAGATCAGTTGCTGAAAACCAGTCAATGGCAACAATAGATCACAAAAAAGTAAAAATAAAGGATGCATCGGAGGGTGAAAACCTTTTTAAGGCACCTAAATATGGGAGACTTGACACTCTTCCTGAGAATTATCATGAGCGATCACCCATATTGATTGAGCCCACTCAATCAATCAACATTGGTACTACAGAAGCAGCCAAAAATATACACTTGGCATAATCTTTGACAGATGTAGAAAGATCAGAGTTTGTCAAATTTTTTAAAGAAAAGCAAATCAACTTTGCTTGATCATATGTAGATATGCTCAGGATTGATCCACATTTGATCATGCATCACTTGTCCATTACTCCAGGAGCTAAGCTAGTCAAGAAAAAACTGTGAAAGATGAATCCACATGTGGCACTCATGGTTAAAGCTAAGCTGAAGAAACTATTAGATGTCGGATTCATTCGACCTATTGACTATGCTGAATGGATTTCCAATATTGTACCAGTACCAAAACCAGATGGCAGTATTAGAATAAGCACTGATTTTAGAGATGTCAACAAAGCATGTCCCAAGGATGACTTTCCTTTACCTAATATCGACATAATTGTAGACCTCATAGCAGGCCATGCAATGCTATCACTAATGGATGGTTTTTCAGGCTATAATCAAATCAAGATAGCCCTAAAGGATCAAGATAGAACATTTACCTGTCCCTAGGGAACATACTGTTGGAATGACATGCCTTTTAGCTTAAAGAATGCAGGAGCAACTTGTCAACGAGAAATGACAACAATCTTTCATGACATGATGCATACCTCCATGGAGGACAATGTGGATGATTTACTAGCTAAATCATTCACCAGAGTAGATCATTTAAGCATCTTAGAAAATATTTTTAACAGATTGGAGAAATTTCAAGTCAGGCTCAACCCTAAGAAGTGTGTCTTCGGGGTTACATCAGGCAAGTTACTAGGCTACATAGTTTCAGCTAAGGGTATTGAAGTGGATCCAACAAAGGTACAAGCCATTATGGAGATGCCACCACAAAAGAACATTAGCCAACTCAAATCTCTACAAGGACAAATCCAATCAATCAGGTGATTCATCGCTCAACTAGTAGATAAAAGTCTTTCATTTAATCATTTGCTACATAAAAATGTACCATCCAGATGGGAGGCCGAATGTGCGGAATCATTTTATCAAATCAAGCAATATCTAATGAACCCACCCATTCTAGTACCACCAATAGTAGGGAAGCCACTCATTCTCTACATTTCAACAACAAATATATCACTAGGGGCATTGTTAGCACAAGAATATCAACAAGGCAATGAATGAACTATAGATTACATCAGGAGGACATTAAACGGATATGAAATCAACTATACATTCATTGAGAAAGCTTTCTTAACAGTGGTATTTGCCTCTCAAAAGTTCTGACATTACATGCTAGCGCATACAATCAAGCTCATAGAAAAAATTGATCCTCTCAAATATTTACTCAACAAAGCAGCTCTTACAGGTAGATTGACTAAATGGGTCATGATTCTTAGTGAATTTGACATCCACTACACAAAGCGATGAGCTATCAAAGGACAAGCAATTGCAAATCAACTAGCTGAACCACCACTATCGGGAAAACAACCTATGGAGATCGAATTTCTAGATAGAGATGTTCTTGCTATCTCCACCAAACAATGGATCTTATACTTTGATGGATCCTATACGCAACATGGCTCATGTATTTATCACTCCTGAAGGGCAGACCATACCAAGATCATATAGGCTTATGTTTCTATGCACAAATAACATGGCTGAATATGAGGCATTGGTTATAGTCATCAAAATGACCGTAGAATGGAGAATCACAAAATTAAAAGTCTATGGAGATTCACAACTAGTCATCAATCAAATCAACAATGACTATCAAACAAAGGATGATAAGCTGCTACCATATAAGAGAATGGTGGATGATTTTAAACAATATTTTATACACATCACCTTCAAGAAAATACCACGGTTGGACAATAGAGCAGTTGATGCAATGGCTATATTGCTTCACTACTACAAATTCTAGAGCAACATAATCGTTACGAGTTTCTAGTAGAGAAATTGTTCTCCCTAGCCTATGACCATTCTGATTCCCATGTTATCTATGCCTTGACTAGTTCGGACTCTCCATTATATGGACTGATATATGATTATCTTAAGAGCAATATCCTACCCATTGACCTATCCCGAAACCAAAAATGCAACTTTATCCGGCAAGCTGCCCGCTATACTCTCACTACTGATACTTTGTATCGTCGAGGTCTAGATGGTACTCTTCTTCGTTGCCTTGATCATAATGAATCTGAGTCTTCTTTACAAGAGCTTCACGAAGGTATCTGTGGCACACATTCAAGTGGTCCTACTCTTGCTAAAAAGCTTCTAAGAATGGGATATTACTGGCCAACAATGGGAAAAGACTCTTATCAATTTGCAAAGAAGTGTCCTAAATGCCAAATCCATGGCAATCTTATACATGCACCAACACAAGAACTGCAGCCATTCACAACATCTTGGCCCTTTTGCTAGTGGGGACTAGACTTGGTCGGCAAAATTCATCCTTCATCTTCAAATGGACACAAGTTTATTATAATTGCAACAAAATACTTTACCAAGTGGATTGAAGCGGTCCCCATGACCACAATAACTGGGAAACAAATAGCCTCTTTCATCCTTAATTATCTGATCTACAGATATGGCATTCCAAGTTCCATCATCACAGATAATGGACCACCTTTCAAGAACCAAGATGTATGAGAACTATGTGAAAAATTTAAAATCCAACATCATTTTTCTACACCTTACTACCCACAGGGGAATGGTCAGGCAAAAGCATCCAACAAAACAATATTGAAAATCCTAAAGAAAACAGTGAATGATGCAGGCAAAGATTGGCATGTACAACTAAATCCAACACTTTGGGCATATAGAACTAGCATCCGCACACCCACAGGAGCTACACCATATTCATTGATATATGGATCAGAAGCAATTTTGCCATTAGAGGTAGAAATTCCATCTCTCAGAGTCTCTTTGAAAGGCCTAATTCCAGATGAAGAATATCAAGTTGATCGACTGCAGGAGCTCGAGCTGCTTGATGAAAGACATCAATGTGCCTACACTCATCTCAAAGCATATCAGCAATGCATGTGCAAGAGCTACAACCACAAGGTCATTCCCCAAATTTTAAAAAATTGGTGACTAGTACTCAAGGAAAATCCTAGGAATCAATAAGATCGAGAAAAGAAAGGGAAATTTGAACCTAACTGGTTAGGTCCCTATGTCATCATATCAGCCTATGAATTAGGCACTTATCAGCTAACAACTTCAGAAGGAGATGTGCTCAATGAACCAACTAACAACATCCATTTGAAGAAATGCTACACTTGAGTAGTCTAATGCATGGAAAAGTCAAAAAATAAAAATAAATAAAAAAATCAAGAAAAAGCAAATAAAGAGGTACAATAAAGGCAACTGATGAAAACCTAGCAACAAGCGCTATCATGAGAGGACAACTTCTCTATCTATATCCATACCATTATATCCATAGTAAAGCACTATCGGCCATTTCCTGACATTTTATCACAATATCCATCCAGGACATACTTAGCATAGTCACTATCCTGGTTTATCCACACATCCTTTCACTGCATCTCACTATGGCTTGGTAATCACTATACATATCCACATTAAGAGGATCACTTGGCTACAAGCAGTATCAATTAGAGCTTGTAGCACATTCAAGATGTCAAAAACTGGTAGCAAACTCAGAGCATCATATCCAACAAACAAAACTCAACAATCACAAAAACCACACATTGGTCGATTAACGGTATTCACAAACTATGATGGATGATTTTCTAAAGTATCAAATGTTGCATCTTGCATAAAGTTTTGAATCTCTTTGCACTTGAACTTTTTGAATTATTAGATCCTCTACATGTTCTCAACAAAAGCTTCACACTAGAGAAAGTCATGGGGACTCCAATATTTTTTAGTTTTCTATCTGTGAGGCAATCATTTGTACTGTGTAGATACTTGTCTCAAGATGTGATTCACAACATATCACTGAAGACATGATTCCACTTTATGCATATAAATGGTTTAATCTTGTCTATTTATATGCAATCCACACTCAGTTCATCCTGGTTCAATTATACCTTGATGCTTGTGCTATCTTTCAAAATAAAAAATCATGTAAATTTTTCTCAAGTGATTATGGTTCAATTATACCATTATGCTTGTATAAATTTTCAACATATCCCAAACAAATCAATGCTCAATGATGATACCTACAAAGAAAGAAAACAAAATGTGGCTATACAGGGATGACCAATGCAGAATGCGGATGCTCAAATCAATTAGTTGCATATCATTTTAAATCTTGCATTAATAGCATATCATATCATACATCTCATTTTTAAGATACATCTAACAACATCACGTATTAAACACATCATATTCATCGCATATCAAATCACATACATCTAAGCATTGTATCATCATCATAGAAAAATCAAAATCATATAGAAAGCATAATCCATAACACATCACATAAGGATCAAATAAAATGGTGTCATATATATATATATATCAAAAAATGATCAATGTACAAAATATGTCATGTCTGTGCCAATACAACAAAATGATCAAAATACAATGGAAACAACATCTCTCAGGTATGACTATCTCCTAAGGGAGACGGTCTTGCTGCAGATGTCCTAGCACCTAGATCTCTAGGTGGACCCTGTCTAAGAGGCCCTATCATGCCTTTTCTCTCTGTCCTTGACCCAGTCTCTCGAGATCGACTGGATCTCGATGCTGTGAAACTCTGCACTCGATGCTCCCTAGGCACCACATCCTCATAATGTATCCGGTAGTACTTCACCTCCTTGGCTCTCAAAGCCAACTCTCTCAAGGTATCTCTCATTAGGCCACCTGTTGTTGCTCTTTGCAAACTCGCCACAAGCTCCTCTGCTCGACCCCGATGCTCTATCTTGGTATCCTACTCTATGGTCAGTTGACTAGTCTAACACTGATGCGCCAATACCTGTGTCTGCAAATGCTGCACTGACAACTGCAATGATCTAATCTGTGCATCCTCCAGATGCATCTGAATCTGCATCTGTAGGGGTACCTGTGAAGGGGTATCCCTGTCCCTCTACCTCTCCTCAGTGTTGGTGGAGGTAAAACATCTGACCTCCTCCTCTGGGCCAGTCGTCTGAAATCATCATGCCCTCCCACCGCCACTATCACCTCTTCAACCCTCTCCTCATCCCCAACTCTGATAGCCAAACCTCCTCTCCCTCTATCCACCATAGCCCATCGCACTACTCTCTCCACCCGTATCCCTCTATCACCACCATCTCCACCACTATCTTCTCTCCTCCCCCGATCCAATCTCCCCCTATCCCCTCGCCAACCTCGGCCACCTCCTCCACCATCACCTCCTCCTCCATCACCACCTCCCTCATCTACCTCCTCACCAGCCTCTCTCCATCTCCCTAGCCTCTAAGGCTGCTCATCCTCCTCATCATCGAAAGTGGGAATCATCTCAGCTGAATCTGATATCCTGTCCACTGCATGTGCTGCAAAGAGTGTTGTAAACTCATCAGTCATCCTTGCATCCACTATCTCAGGGGCATAGTCTCGTATCTGGCTAGCTAAGTGAAAGAACTCCATGACTGCTATGTTATCAATCTTGGGTCCCCACTCTAGAATATCCTGTTGTCGACCATACTACCACAGCACCCAGCTACGTAGAAACCTCTCAATAAAAAAGGGCATCCACCCTATCAGATACCTGTACATATATACATAGGGCATCTCTATCCCATCCTCTGCCCATACCTCACAACCTATATATGGTTGCCAGATGAATGTATCAATATCATCCAAAACTCTCCTCCAGTGCTCTAGTTTGCCCAGCTTACGCTGGACAACTATCCCTCGATATCTATATGTGTATGCACACCCAATAGGCCTATCTTTGTCCACCAGTGGCCTAGCTATAGGAATATGCTCCCATGCCCATACCTATAGCAATGTGACTCCAGCGGATAAACTATCGTATCCCAAATATACCACCTGATGCAAATCCCTATATAAGTGGGCCAGCATAGCCGATCCTCATGCAAAGCGATGACCTTGTGTCACTGTATCCTCCAAGACCAACCCCCATCCTACTGCCAGTCCCTTCAACCTATGGTCGAGACATAAGAAACCACCTATAAAACCTGTGAGCACTGATGGTAGGGGAGCGTAATCCAAATCTAAGAACTCCTGCTAGGGGATCTCATACCCACACATGGTATCATCCTGTAGAATCTGGAAAAGTGCCTCTATCCCACCCTCCTCAACCTACTCATAGGGTAGCAATGCACCTACCACAAAAATCCATAAAATTTGGTAACAATCCTCAGGCGTCACTATGATCTCACCTGTCGCCAAATGAAAGGTGTTCGTATCACTATGCCACCTCTTAGTTAATGCTATCAATAAACCCTGGTTAACGATAAACTGATGCATCTCTAACAACGAGGATAGGCCACACCTCTCAATAATATCCCTATTAGCCTATGTCAATCTTGGTATCAATGACCATGGTATCGTAAATTGCTCTCGCAACTGAACCACTCCAAGGTGCTCTTGTCAAAAATGAAAACAAGTCCAATATTAGTTTCCTCATCAAAAACATTGATATCAAAATCAAATTCATATCAAAACTTGAAACTTTGAAAATCTAATCAAGTTCCACATCATATCAATCCATTTTCATATCAGATCATATCAACTTGTAACACAACTCAAGTTTCACAATCATATCGGCTTGTAACACAACTCAAGTTTCACATCCATATCAACTTGTAACACAACTCAAGTTTCACATTCATATCAACTTGTAATACAACTCAAGTTCCACAATCAATGCAGCTTGTAAAACAACTCAAACTCCACATATATTAATATGAAACAATGCAAATAAAATCAAGTTCATATAAAAAACATCCATATCAAAAACCACATCATATCAAATCAACATCAAATCAATATCAACTTGAAACATTGCAAATCAAATCAAGTTATATCAGCACTCATATTGGACAACTTATCAAAACAAAGACAACAGACATGCAAGCTGACAATTTACACTTATCCCGACAGAACTAGCATCAATCTACCAATTTTATTCATCCAAAAATCGCACTTTACCAAAATTTTTCCCCTATGCGCTAAACAATCTTGTCTACATGCTAAACTGCATACTATGCACTACCCTATCCTCACAAAGTGCTACCCAATCCACCCTATACGCTATCTAGCAGCTACCCGCTATCCCTTTTTTTCCAAGGTGCCACCTAACCTACCCCAAGCGCTAATCTACCCTATGCGCTATCCTACTTGGTTTCTGCGCTATAACCCTTCCACTGTGCTAGGTCGTACCTAAGCCTACCCATGTGACCCCCTAGGAACCCTATGTGCTAGGTCTAACCTATGTGCTACCCATTCTATCCTATGTGCTACCCTGTGAGCTCGGTGCGCTAACCTAATCCTAAGCGCTACCCTAATCTACCATTGTGCTACCCTAATCTTTTCAGATGCTACCCTATTTTATTGACCCATATGCGCTATGAAACCTATTGTATGCGCTACGCTTTGACCCCGATGCGCTAAACCGCCAAATCCATTTGACAAAATTGAAAATATGATTAAAAATGACAAAATAAAAAATCCAAAAGGGGTCAAAAAGGTTGACTTGCCAGTGGTCCATACGCAATAGGTATCCGATACCTCCGCACGCGCTCAAATCGATGAGAAGCATAAGGAATCGACATGTTGACTTTTTTCCAAGTGTCAATTTCTCTAAAGTCAACAAGCACAAATGAGACAAAAAAATCACTTTTTCCCTTTTATAGGGTAAATCAAAATTAGGGTTATGTGGAGGACAACGTAAGTTGCTCGTGGTGTCTCATACAACCCTACCAAACATCATTATCAAGAGATGAATCAATTTATCGCATTCAACATGGGCAAAATTTAAAATGCCATAAAATTTATCAAAATTATCCAAATCAAATCAAATGTTCAAAATTTTTGATTCATCTCCTGAGGGGGCATTATCAAATCTAGGGCACGACATGAACATCTCGACATAAAAATTGATTATAACTAAATCATGGCAACACATCATTTTCTTTGAATCAACATGTGCACACACGTCACTTCAAAGAGGGGAAAAATGTAGACGTATAAAAATGACCATATTCCCAAATGAATATTTAATGTTCATTTTATTCCCATTCCTCTATTTAGTTAAATCTAATTTAATTAAATCATCCACATTATTCTATTTAATTAAATAAATTATTCAATTTATTTAGTTAAATTCACTAAAGCCCTTTACATCATTAAATTGAATAAATCATTTTATTTAATTAAATCCCTTCTTCTTATTTTTAATTAAATTTACATTTAATTAATAGTTTACCCCAAATTGAATAAATCTAATTTATTTAATTTCCCAAGTTGCAACCAATTGAAATAAATTAATTTTATTTTAATTAAATTATATTTTCCCCACCCACTTGCATCTTAACCCTATTCCTAATTTCTTTTAGAATCCATCTAATCCTAATCAATTAACCCAAACCCATCCATTATCCCTTTTTCCTAAATTTGAGGAGGTCACTTCTCAAATTTGGAGTAAAGTCTTCAAAAGGCATTAAAGCCTTTATGCCTTCAACAAGCTAACTTGTTGAATACCCCCAAATTTGGAAGGACTCTTACAAATTTGTCCCCAAAGTCTTCAAACCATTACTGGTTAACTAACCCTTAGTGGAATGGTTAGAGACTTTTTGACTAACTTAACCCTCATCTAACCTAGGCATGTCATCAAGCATTCATTGCTTTGACCATGGTTACCCCTTTAACCTTTGCACAAGAGTTTATCCTTTGGGTAAAAGCTTTATCCATTGGATAACCCTAACCTAACCTTAACCCTTACCTTCTAAGGTAACCATGAGGTCTTCTCAAGCTTTAATGCTTCTTTCATCTCCTCTCAAGAAGACTTATGTTGACAATTGTCACCATTTCATTGGTGAAAATTGTAAACATGGATTGATAACTTTCAATCCTAACCCTTGATTAACTCCTTTAATCTTGACCATCCATTGCCCTATTTTCACTATAAATAGAGCTCTTATTCCTCCATTTTAAGGATCCATGCAAGATTTTAGTATCTCCTTTATGCTCAAATTTATCAATACATCTAGCTTCTCTTTGCAATAGGAATTAATCTAATAAGCATTTTAGAGTATTTCCTTTATCATTAGCTTAGATCATTAACTAGTATATCATGTTAGGATAGTATTGCTACTGACCTTATCATCTTATAATTTAGTTTATTGCATTTGTAGAATCATGCATAGATAGGATGCATTTCATAATTAAATCAATCAAAAGCATCCCTCGTTCTTGCATTCGTCATCCCTAAGCCACTTTGATCAGTGATCTGAGAGCAAAGGCATTGGCTTGACGGACCTTGTGAGATAGAGAACCATGGAACCAACCTTGGGAAGTTGAGTCATTCTTTGTGACTCCGTAACTTGCACCAAGAAGTCCTGTGGGTGTGTGAACAAGCCTCTTTGAGACCACATTTTCGCATTTTAAGTTTCATTGACCCGCTTTTCTTGCACACAATGATATGTTATGTTGTCATTGATTTCAATAAACCGGTAATGATATTGTTGATATTGTTGTAATATTGTTACTGTAGCCAGTAGGAATAATTTGTGGAGTGAACCGGTAACTGGTGTAAACCTTATCTATTATTGTAACCGATAAACCCTACATGTTGTTTTTTATAAACCCTAACCGATTAAGTTTGGTGAATTGGTTACATAGGTTTATGATCCAATGATGGGTAGTAATAATGATGACATGCATGATTTTTGTATGAAGACAATTCCAAGAGATTTTGGTGAGTTGTTGTAATGGTTTTTGTCTAGGGAATGAGAAAATGTATTGCATCTAATGCAAAGCACGTGATGAGTTACTAAGTTCAATCAAGTGGTGATCAAGGAGAGATCAAGATTTTCTTGATTGATGTGCAATGAGTGCTATGTAATCCAATGGTCATACTTGAACCGAATTTGTTTGTAATCTCGATGAGAATTACGTTTTTGTTGTGTTAGCGACCTGATTGATTTTTTTTAAGGTCGACAAAGTTGTTTAGTTTTGTAGAGTTGGCAAAGAGATAGACACAGTTTAGTTGAGTGTGTGGTTGCTGCACCGGATGATGTATCTGTAGTTTGAGTAAAGGTAGATAAGAGCATGAAATGGATCTAATCAAGCAAGTGTAGTGCTATTTAGACAGATCAAAAAACTCATGTTGTTTTCTAACAATTACAACAGAATTGAAATCCCCTTACTCGGTAAGCTCTAACAAGCTTGGTGTTATTCAAATCCTCTAACAAGGTGGTCCATTAGATTGGATTTTCAAATCCTCTATCAAGGTTACTCCTTATAGGGTATTGCTTCTAACAAGGCATTTGTAGTCAATCCCTTAACCAGGTGATTCCTAACAGGATCAGTTCTTAACAAGACTTTTTGTAAGGGCTAGGCTCCTAATAGGGTGAACTTCAGAAGAGTTCAAATAGTTATCTTGTGAGTCTCATCTCACTGTGGTTTTTACCTATTTTGGGTTTCCATGTCAAAAATATTTCTGTCAAGTGGTGAATTTTTTTTGGTTATGTTTTCATGGTTGATTTACTTAACTACTTAACTATTTTTGATAAGTCATGATAACTGGAAGAATTTAGGAATGAAGAAGTTGCTTATTGTTAATTTGTTGTAACAGACAACTGGTTTATCTTATGAGTTTTTATCTTGTTAGAGTTGTTAGTTCTAAGTTTACTTTGAGGGATTGATTGGTGAAGTTTGTATCAGTTTTTGTATCTACTGATTCACCCCCCCTCTCAGTAGTTGACTAGATACTTAGTCTTTCATCATACCATCAAAAACTTCATGGAGATCCTGCATACTATCAAAAAAATCAGAGACCCCTCCCATTTTCTTAGAGGGATAAAGGGGGGTGTTGAAGTCACCATTAGCATACAAATTGAATTCTAAGAGAAAGCCCACAAAACAAGAAGAGAAGACCATATACCCTTTGTTAAAATCAAATTATTTGGTGCATAGATATTAGACAAAACCCATTCAGATTTAGAGCTTTCATTAATGAAGGAAACATTTCAAAAATTCTTATCCTGAGAGCCTAAAATCCCCTCAAGATTGTGAGATTTCTAAAAAGTATATAAACCCCCAAAAGCCCAATCAACACTAACTGCTAAATAATTAGAAAGAGGGCCATATGAACTTACTCGGCTTTTGGAAGACATCAAAAGTCATATTCATTTCTTGAAGAAGTAGAATGTTAGGTTTTAATTCTTTCACCAATTTTTTACTGAAATTTGTTTGTGGGAACAATGTAATCTTCCAAGAAATAATGATCATTTCTTAAATTTATAGGATCAAAGATGCTCCAACATACTTTGGTTACCATTAGACACATCTCTAGATACATAAGTCTATTGATTTTCTTTAGCAAATTTCTTGCCCATCTTAGAATATTTCCCCACATCCATCCTTTTCTCAGCACTCTTGAAATTTGGGCTTCCAACTAATGAGGACCTAGGAGGAGGGGAGGAAGGGAACTGCATTAAAGAAAATACAAAAGACCCAAGAGAAGGAGAGGAATAATCCTACATCACTTCTCTCACTTCACACTTTGTCCTAAAATCCAAAGCAAAGGGATCGGGGTGTCCAACATAAGAGTCTCAACAAGAGAAGACTCAACCTTAGTGCCAACAACAAAGGGTGCAACCACTTGAAAAAAACTCATTCCCATAAAAACAACAATGCCAAGAATAAGGTGAGAGACTGAGTTTATCACCAAAACTACGTAAGCCATAGAAGTTTAAACACAATCTATAGTTTCCTCCAAGGCCAATTGAACAGAGTGAGGAGAGGAAGAAAACCTCCAAATAAAACTCAAGAGAAGAATCTAGAAACACTATTCCCTAGGGTAGAGAATGAAAACCACCCATGCTATTTTGAATAAATAGAGGGAGCTTCATATTCTCATCCAAATCAACCAAAGAGGAAGGAGTAGCAGACTCCATAGAATGGGAATCAGAATCACCATCCACATGAGTCAACTACTAGACCATTACCTTTAGGTTGGGGAAATTGACCTTACTTCTTAGGACCTCCTTTTAGATAGACATTACTAAGGTAACCCACAGAGGAACAAATTTGGTAAAAAGGGAGTCAAGTTCTTGAATTTCAACAATTGAGTCCACAAGCCCAATCAGGATTCCAACTCAATTTATTAAGGCAAGTCCATTACAAAAACTATGCATGCACATAAACTCGCAAATACCAGTCGAGCTCTATATTTTGTGATCAAATCTATAGAAATGAACAAGCCAAAGGATTTAGCAATGCTATAAATTATCTCTTCATCGTAGAATTCTAAAGAAGGTCGGGGAAGCCAAACATAGGTCTAAATTACACCTACCAGATGAATTTTAGGATCAAACACTAAGTGCTATATGCAAAGGAGGAGATGCTTCTTCCCAAAGAACCAGGGACTTATGCAAAGGATATGAATACAATCCTCCCCCATAGAGAAGAAAAAATAAAACATGACTTTAGGGAATGTAGAAATGGAGATGTTATCTTTAATAGGTCACTGAGAGGCCTCCCATTTGCATATAAAAATAATATCAAGGAATCTACCTAAGAATTTTCTAACTAAATAGTTCTCCATTTTGGCAAGAGATTGATTTAGGGAAGGGTGGACTTCATATTTAAACACATTCCTTTCTTGGTTACATAAACATAGACCCCATCTATAGGGACAAACTACCCATTATTGAAAACGTCCATCCAAAGCCCCTAGAAATTGTTGACAGATGAAACATTCAAGGAAGGAGAGAAACCATTTATCTTGTTTCCAAGGTTGACATCCTTCTCATCTACCGCACTTTTTAATTCTAGAATATGATAAACCATAGAGAAGGACCCACTGCCACTTAGGAGACCCCCTCATCATGAATTTTTGGCAACGATATATTTTTCAAAATTATTTCAAAAGATGATAGATCCCACTATGAATTCTCACTTATTATAGATGACCAATAGTAAAATGTTAAAAGCTTACCAAATTGACAAGGCCTAAAATTTATGAGATATTTATGCCTCTAGTTTCTTGTGAATCAATGGTTTGATAAATTATTTTAACTATGCATGCCTTTAGGAGAGATAAGAGTCATTATACACTAAGATAATAGTATCAACCAATTGAATAGGGTCCCAACATAATATTCTAACAAATCCGAAAATCATGTATGGATTGTCGATCCATAAAAATAGAATTGTAAATACAATTTTATGTCCTAGAAAGCAATAAAGAGAAAATATTCATATCTCATGTGACCTATCACAAGATCCTTACCCATAAGACATAATATATACTCCACCCCATGGATAAGAATATGAAAAAAAATGTAAAAATAAGGAATGAAATAATTAATGCTATGAGATTTCCACAATCCATTCTATAATTCTTCTATTTCTTCTAGATTTGATTATGTATGCAATTTTTTTTTATCATTGATCTTTTGAATAAAACTCTATGATTCATCATTAGGAAGAAAATTAATTCCAAGGAAATGGAAACAAATACATCTCCTTGGAATTCATTTTATTCCCGATGATGAATCACAGAGTGATTTGAAATGTCGATGATAAAAAAATTTGCATACACAATCGAATCCAGAAGCAATAGATGAATTAATGAAATAATTAACTACCTAGATTCTCAGTAAGGTCACTTGAAGAAGTGCCCATTTCATATAAAAATAAAATATTTTTTCTATAAGGCGACAAAAGTATCATCTAAATAAATTTATCCTTTTGAGATATACTTCTAAGAATAGGTAGTATGGTCTTTGTAGACACCCAAAATTGTCATGTCTAATTAAATAAATATTTTATTTATTTAATTATCTAAGCCTAATTCTTCTATTAATTAAATAAATCTTTATTTATTTAATTAATTCATTAGCCTTTTTCTACCCATGACACATGTCATTCATCTCTTAATTCCTACACTACCTACCTCTTTCATTATTTTATTATTTCTTCTACCTACCCTCTAATCATAGCCGACCTCCTTTTACACCTCTCAATCTTATCCTTCCATTTCATATTTGTGTCTTCTATATAAGAGGATACTTCTTTCATTATCAACCCTAATCAACCTAGCTAATCATTTTATGCACTTGACTACACTACGATCCTACTTGCAACCACATTCCGTTCTTTGTTGAGCTCTTGTGCACATAAAATCTGAGAGCAAATATATCAAGCAAGATCAATGGAGATAGGAAGAATGGAGATCAAAACCCTATTGGACATGTAATGGTATAATCTTTGTGATTTCATTTTATTTGCATTGTCTTAGGTAATCTTCATATGTTATGGTGGATCTTTGTTGTTGTTAGGCTAGGGTTTTTGTGGTTGAATTCATTTAGACTTTCAGCTTTCTTATTATTGTTATCCATTTTCACCATAAACATTTTGGCATGCCCCGTGGGACATGGATTTTTGTTAGATTTGTGTTTTTTGCAGATTTTTCTAACCCTATATTGTTGTTTTGTAAAACAATTTGGAGATATTTGATCATATCTCACAAATGGCTTAGAAAGTTTGCACCAAATTTTTTTTGTAGCTTGAAGAAAGCATCAGGAGCTCTCAATACAAAATTCAGATTTTTTGGAGCACATTTTCATTTTCTATGAAATGTTTATGATTTTTCATAAAAAATTAATTTTGAGAGAAAATGAGAGAATTTTTTGGATTTTCTTACATTTTTGAAAATCTCTCATAATTATACACAGGATCTGTTTTTTGTGATTTTAATTTTGATGCAAAATATTTCCCTAAAAATTAGATCTTTAAAAATTAGGGTTTTTCCTTATTTTGATCAGATCTCACAAAATAATTCAAATTTTAGCATCAATTTTTTTTTACAGGTCAAGAAAAGTATCAAAAAGATTCAGTAAAAATTTTAGATTTTTTGGATCAATTTTTCATTTTATATGAATTTTTTATGATTTTTCATAAAAAATTAATTTTGAGAGAAAATTAGCGAATTTTTCACATTTTCTTACATTTTTGGAAATCTCTTAGAATTATACATAGGATATATTCTTTTTGATTTTAAATTTGATGCAAAATCATTCCTCAAAAATCAGATCTTTGAAAATTAGGGTTTTGCATTATTTTACTCATATCTCACAAACTACTTGGATTTGTTATCGAAATTTTTTTATGTAGGTTTGGAAGCATCAGGACTCTCCAATAAAAATTTCAGATTTTTTGGATCGATTTTGCATTTTATATGATTTTTTTATGATTTTTCATAAAAAATTAATTTTTGGAGCAAATTAGCAAATTTTTTGGATTTTCTTACATTTCTGGAAATCTCTTGAAATTTTACAGGTGGTCTTTTTTTTATGATGAATCAGATATTTTAATTGGTCAACAAAATACATTGTTGAAGGCCCCTATTTCACAAAGTCTTTTGGATCTAAAATTTACCTAACTTGTGTGCTTGCAGGAAGGGGTGATCATTTGAAACAATCCAAACTACTAATAAATCTTTGTTGCAGGTCCTTTGCAAGGGTTTTTGGATTTTTATTGTGTGCCTTATTTTCATAGACTAGCAAACACTTCAATTGGTGCACTAAAATTGAATCATTATCTTTTGTGTCTTGAGCAATAGGCTCTTTTTGTTTAATTTTTAGAGGGCCTATCTTTCCGTGTGGTCATTAGGACTACTAATGAGAAGAGAATGACCCAAGTGGTAGTGAGGAAAACCCACCTCTTCCGAACCACTATAAACAATTGTATTTATGGTGAAAAATATGAATAACATGTGCTGATTAGTTAATACCAACACTATGTCTCCCCATAAACCCATTTGATCAAATTTATTTGATCAGTTGTAGGGCGTAACCCCTACTGGCTGGGAGCCTTCTGTATTTACAGAGATGAAAGTACCGCATGTATGGCCACACGAGCAGATGCCCTTACTAGCAACTTTTTGTTTTAGAAGCCCAAATGCTTCTAGTTGTTGGGGCAGGAGGTCGGACCTCTGGTAGCGGCCCACACACATACGGTTCTTAGTAGAGATACAAAGTTCGCCACGGGAAGTTTTCATGGGAACTAATGCTTGGCTAACCCGAGAAGTGAGTGCCGAGGGTGGAGCTAGTGAGGTCAAGCATCTAAGTATCCGCTCTGAATAGCGTGGCCTCGAGGGTAAAACCCCATGTGGGATCAACAACTATTGTCTTGGCCAGCCATAAGAATTGTGCTTGACTTATTTTAAACATTCAAACATTCAAGACCAAACAACAAAACATTGTGTCTTTTGTGTCTTCAAGTGTATGCAAAACAATTTTACATCAAACAACACACTTTTCTTGGAGTCATTGTCAATCTAAACACTTGCAAACATTGAGTCCTCATCAACATTGTGTCCTCTTGTCACGAAAAATAGTCAAACATTCAGATTTGGTCACAACCAACAACTTCACAAATTGAAATTTTTTTACAGTCCAGCAAACAAGAGCAATCAGTTTCAGAATTCTTGAGCTTCCTAGGTTGTTTCTCCAGGTTTTCATCTAGCATTCAACTTCTCTTTGGGTCTCACATAGTCCATCATTGCTTCACATCTTGCTTTACATTCACACTTGTCTAAACTTGAGTCAAAAGGTCACTTGCTTGTCCTCATCATACTTTGTCAACACACTGCATACAACAACATTTTTCTAAGTGGTCCCTCATCAAGGTCTATCACCTTTGGGTCTCATTTGGTCTTACTTAGAGTCAAGGTCAACTTACCTCATCAAGAGAAACTATCCTCTCTTTGGAAGTCACACCTACTCTACTACATACATACTTGGTCTTACACTTTGGACATTGCAAGTACACCTCAGATTCATTTACACTCCATCCAACTCTTGGTCTTCCATACTTTTTCCATTTTCATCTAGTCTCACACATCTTGGTCAATACCTAGTTCATGGTTGAAACTCGTCTTCAAAAATCTAGGAGAGAAACTAAAGAGGCTCAAGAGTCCGCAAACATGAGTTCTTATGAGTATGACAATGATGTCTTTTTCAATATTGATCATAACACATTACTTGACATGGATGCCTATAGAAACATTCCAAATGTTGAGAACATGGACACTACAAACAACAATGATACACACAATGACAATATGGACAACTTTTCAGTACATTTAGTAGATGTGGAAGAATCCATTATGGACCCCCGCTTCAATCGACTGATTGAGGAAATAATGAGGAGAGATAGACAATACTTATTACAAATGATGGCACAAAGTGGAGCCAAGATACCTCATGATTTTGACATGTCTCAAATAATGGAAAATCGACCTTTGCAACAAACTCACTCCAACATGGATCAAAGGAGGCCTAATAGTGGAGGAAATAGAGGAGCACATCTTGTGCCTGAATCACCATCATCTTTGTTTCAAAAACTAGAGGTCCCACATAGACATGGTCAAGCATATGATACTCACCTTCGCAGACCATTATGGAAGTCTTAGGCAGAAAGATATGCTCAATCACATACAAATGCTAAGGATCAACCACCAAAGCAATTGGATATTCAAAGGCATGCTCAAAATTTGGACACAAGGAAACCCCGTGTCAAATTTGGGGGCAACACATTAGAACATGGCATGCCTGTAGAGCATGGTATACATGGACAAAATAGATATTTCGTTCCTCAACATGAATCTATACCAAGTGGTCCATATACGCAGCATCACTATAGACCTCCTCCATATGAAAATGTGTATGATCAATATCATCCATATATGCAACATGCTTCTCCTCCAATTGGTGCCTCAAGCATGGGGTGTGGTCCAAGAAGTCAATCTCCACCTAAGAGCAATTTGGAGCAACAAATCAGGGACTTACAAAAGAAAATGGAGGACATAAATACACCGAAGCCAACATACACAATGAGAGACATATGTCCTTATCCATTCGACAAGAGCATTCCAATGCCTCCATTTCCTACACACTTTGTGATGCCTAAATTTGATAAGTATAGAGGAAAAGGGGATCCTAAGGCACACATAAGACAATTTTTCATAGCTTGCATTGAAGTAGCTTCAGAAGAGACATATTTGATGAGATTATTCCCACAAAGCTTAGGTGATCAAGCTATGGAATGGTTCTCCCAACTCCCACCTGGTATTAAGTCATGGGGTGACTTAGTAGAGGCATTTATTCAACATTTCTCCTACAACATAGAGATAGACATATCAATCACTACTTTGTGCAACACCAAGCAAAAAAGGGGAGAGTCTTTTGCATCATTTTTACAAAGATGGAGGAATCTAGCTAGCAGATGCTCTTGTGAAATTCCACAAAAACAAATGGTAGAGATGTTCACACAAAATGTTAACAAAGACATTGGCTATGATCTAAGGAAAGCTTGTTTGTCCACCTTTAGGGACGTTATTGAAAAAGGCTTAGCAACAGAAAAGGTCCTAATTGAGCAAGGAGTCATTAAGATATTTAAGGAGAACAAAGATGACTTTAAAGGAAAAGACAAGCCAAGATTTTGGAATAAAAACAAGAACACAGTCAATGATGGTGTTGTTGATGCCAATACAGTGCAACCCAAATTCATCTTTTCGGGACCAAGTTCTACAAACAATCAAGTGAATACTCAAACAACTTCTAGATCACGAAGGAAGTACACTCCATTGGGAGAACCACTTCAGTCAGTCTTCAAAAAGTTAGTGGCAAACAAGGTAATCACAGTTCTAGATTTTCCTCCATATGAACCAAAGGTTAAACCAAATTGGTGGAATGATGATGAGTATTGTGAATTTCATAAGAGCAAGGGTCATAAGATAGGAAATTATCATCAACTAAAGAACATCGTACAAGATCTCATTGATAGAGGTGACATTGAGATTGAGGGACACTCATCCAATCAAGAACATGAGATGTTTAAGGAGATGTTCCCAAAGCATGACAAGGGAAAAGCTAAAGCCATAGATGATCAAACCAACTATACTAGAGCACCTTACAACTATGATTCAACCATCAATCACATCTCGATGGACAATTATGTCTCTACTATTATCATCAAGGACAAAAACCCTAAGAATCCTACTCAAAGACCCAAGATTGTCCTAAAAGGTGTTGGATCTTCTTCCGAACCTACTTTTGAATGTCATGTTACAACCCGTCGAGGTAAAATTACTTTGCCAGGTGCTTCAACTAAAAACACCGCTTCTTCATCAACCAAACCTGAGTATGACCTTGTAGAACAATTAGGGAAGACACCCGCACTCATCTCCATTCTTGAGCTTCTACGTATATCCCCTGCACATAAAGCCATTCTTGATAAAATCTTGAGAGACACTGTTGTTCCTATTGATCTGAACGTGGACCAGTTTCAAGCCATGGTGGGATACCTTTCCATTCCACACTCCCTTACATTCACAGAAGTCGATAACGCCTCTGTAAGTCAGCCACATAATGCACCACTACAAATTGAAGCCTTCATACACAAACATCAAATAAAATGAGTCCTGATAGATGGAGGAGCAGGTCTAAACATTTGTACATTGAGCACTATTAAACAATTGGGATATTCTGACAAAGCTGTGAATTCTACAAACAAAATTACCATCAAGGCATATGATGATGAAGAGCGTTCATCCAAAGGCACAGTCACATTGCCTCTCAGAGTTGGGCCAGTTACTAAGGATGTGGTTTGTCAAGTCCTAGACCTTGATCTCACATACAACATACTCTTGGGACGCCCATGGATTCATGAAATGAGCACAGTCCCATCTACATATCATCGATGTATCAAGTTTCCACACAATGGAGTTGAAGTGACCGTCAAAGCTGACCCAAATCCATTCATATATTGCAACAATTTGCAATCTCAATCAGAAATAACAATCCCAGTCAATTGAGAAGCTATTCCTTCATCGACATATGTGGATCCAGAATCATTGAAAGCTTCTACATCAAAACAAGCAGAGATCAAAGAAAATTTCAAGATTAAAGACATGGGATGTGGTGAGTATATCTTTCATGTTGATCATATCCCATTATCACCTAAGGTATTCAATCGACAGGAACAATCTATAAACAATTTGCAAGGAATTGGGTGTGAACCACCTAGTGTTGTGGCTACTAAGTTTGAATGCAAATCTCCTTTAGTGGTGCAAGCAACTCTTGATATCAATAGTCCTAAGAGTGGTTCCATCGAAGAATCTATTAAGCATATTACCAGCCCTCTTGATAACTCACATAGCTTTACCATATCATCCACTCATTCCATTTCCACTCCACTCCTAGACTTGGATCAACAAGAATTAGAAAAGCCCTTACTAATTGGGGATGACAAATCAAGCTTTGAAAAGAAAAATCTAAAAGTAAAAAATAAAGAGAAGTCCTTTAGTTCAAATCAAAATCAAAAGCTATTGGACTCTGCAAAAATCAAAGTCAAGGATAAAAATCCTATGAAAGAAAAAGAGAAAGAGTTGATCTCCCCTAATATCAAAATAACTGGGGGCAAAAATTCAAAAAGTTCTACAATTTTAAGTCAAAAAGTATACTTGTTGATCCTAAGTCTCCATCATGTTATCCTACTTCCACTTCTTTTCACAATCATAAGCCTTCATCACTCATATAATTGTTTTGCACATCCTTTCCCTTTTGGCGATACATCATGGACCTTTAATGGAGCTTCCTTGAAGGACTTTGTTATTAGGGATGCCCAAACTTCTTCAGGTGACATGCATACGAGCTTGTGTAGTCCACACACTAGTAATTCTATCTCAGTTCCTTCATCAAGGAAGACAGTCACTCAAGGAACATATCATTCAGTCAAGGAACAATACAACTACAATCACAAAGTCAAGCCTCATACATTTGAGGTAGGTGATTTGGTTCTTAGAGAAAATCCTAAAAATCAGCAAGATAGAGAGAAGAAAGGCAAGTTCGAACCAAATTGGCTTGGTCCTTACATCATTACAATAGCATATGGATCTGGGGCATATCAGCTCTCAACTAAAGAAGGTGAACCTTTGGAGGATCCTATCAACAGCATGCACCTTCGTAGGTTCTACACATAGCTCTTTAGAATATCCTAATTCAAAAATACAAAAAAATCAAAAAATTTCAAAAATACAAAAAAAAAATTATAAAAACAAAAAAAATCATTACTTGGTGAAAACCTAGCAAATAGGTGCCTTGTGACACAGAAAACATTGAAAAATCAAAAAAAGTAAAGAGAAATAATTTCGTCCAATGGTGAAAACCACTTCGATGGTGCCTTGGGCAAGTACCATGGTGAAAACTGGGTCACTAGCGCCATGTGTGGAGACATTGCTCCTCCCTCCTTTAGGATTCTCTTTCATCACTTCACTTTGCACACACTCACGACCAATTCATCCATAATAAACTTACCCATTCCCATCATGGCTTGTTATTGATCTACCCAAGATTGGTTAGCCATTCATAATAAACCTCCCTTTTCACCTCCCTTTCCATCCATAATAAATCAGATCCTATCTGTGGCTACGGAAAATCCTACGTCTAGTGATGGGTGTGGAATTGAGAACATCACACATTTTGAGGAGTACAGTTTCTTCTAGCTTCCTTCAGTCTATTCATGCACAATCCATAATAAAGAAACATTTGCATCGCCAGTCCGCAATAAAGTTTCATCTTCTCCGTAATAAAATATCAGTTTCATAGATTCAGTCAGTTTCAGATGAGACAGCAGCAACAATGAGCTTCAACAAAATCAAATCTTTCAACAGACTCAGACAACATATGGTTCTGTGCTATCTATCCTTTTTGTGAAAGTAAACATTGTGACCACAATCAAATAAGACTTATACAAGTGACAAGAGACATTAAACTTGAGGACTATAGTGGATGTTGGTGTCGAGTCTTGGTTTTCTTTTGATTTTATCTTTTGGTGACATGTCTTTTAGCTTTTTCAGGATGTCTCTAACTAGAGATTTTATCTCCAGGATGTCTCTGACTAGAAAGGCGAGGATGGGGTATCATCACCTATTTTTCTTTTGTTGTTTGTGGATTGTCTTTTAGTAATGCTATGACTTGTCCAAGGATATGAGAATACTGTGAGTCTAGTGTGAACTGGGGCATTCCTTATTTGTGACTGTCTTATCTCCATGCAAATAGGTACAATGACTTTCTGGGTCGAACATATGCCTCAATTGTCATAGCCTACTTGCCATAATAAATCTCAATGATGATAATGCACAAGAAGCTCTTTCACGTTCATATCGTCTATCTTTCATCCCCCTTTCTTGATTGACTTCCATCATCCTTCTTGAGTCTTCTTAGCCTGCTATCACATGACTGAGTATAATGACACACCAAAAACATTTGCATTTCATGTAGTTTGCACTTGCATTACCACATATAAGCATTTCATACATACATATAGATATCACAACTGCATCACATCCTGCACACAACACCTATTAGCACAATTTACATTTGCATTATCATATTCATCTGCATTACATACATTCACATTTGCATCATGCATACACATATAAAACATAAAAGAACAAAAAAATATATTGCATTGCATCATATACATATTTGCATCCATATCATAAGCATCACATAGAAACATACATCACATAGGTATGCATGCATATAGCTTCCGCAAAGATGAATCATCTCATATATATATATATATATAAAGTGTCATGATACAATGATGTCAAAATCATATGGCTACAATCACCCGTAGGTGTCTACATCATCATACAAAATGGTACAATACTGATACATAGGGAGCCCTCTATGGCTACGATGAACTCCCTCCCTCAGAGCCGACTAGCCTTGGCGGAGTCTGAGCCCTAGAAGGACCCACCCAATGATCATCTCTCCTAGACCCTATTTCCTCTGTAGCCATCCCTCATGTCACCCTATCCAGACAGAGGAACCCACTGATAACTCCTGCCAACACTGTTGGTAGTGCTAATCCTGTCCATGTCATGGTATCCCATGCCACATGTCCCACCCTCATCTCTAGTCCTGGATCCTAGAACACTCGTCTCAGTGCATCCCTATCTCCCTCTCGATCGTAGGGTACTAACTCCCCATCAATTGGTATCCGCAGAATCCTGTATACATCCTCCAAGGTGACTGTCATCTCCCCCATCGGCAAATGGAATGTGCATGTCTCAAAGTGCCATCTGTCAACAAGCATAGTTAGCAAACCCATGTTCACCTGAAACTCAAGCACATACAGAATATGTCTCAATCCCATAGCCTCAGTCATTGCTCGGTCCTCAAGTGTCAACTCAAGTCACAATCTCTGTGTCGACGGAAATCTCTCCTATGACTTTAGCATCGGCAAATACTCCTGCAGTCAAGCAAATCAATCGTGTCAGTCATAGTGGCATTCACTGTTTATCACAAAATGCTACTTTTTATCTAAATGCATATGGCATTCTATCCTAGTGACACTCCCTGTTCATCACAAAGTGTTGCTATCTATCCCAATGACACTCACTGTTCATCACAAAGTGTTGCTTCTATCCTAGTGGTACTCCATGTTCATCACAAAGTACTACATGTTTTGCACTCCCTGTTCATCACAAAGTGCTTCTCACATTTGCACTCATTGTTCATCACAAAGTGCTACTCATATTTTAGTACTCCCTGTTCATCACAAAGTACTACGTGTTTGGCACTCCCTGTTCATCACAAAGTGCTACTCATATTTTAGTACTCCCTGTTCATCACAAAGTACTACATGTTTGGCACTCCCTGTTCATCACAAAGTACTATGTGTTTTGCACTCACTGTTCATCACAAAGTGTTGCTCATATTTTGGTACTCCCTGTTCATCACAAAGTACTCTATCTTGGTACTCACTGTTCATCACAAAGTGCCTTGATCTATTCTAGTCTTCCCTAGAGGACCTGCTTGAGTGTATCCTCTCAGCAGCTTATCCAATCGGCAACATATGTTCATCACAGAACTGGCGATTTGACCTAGAGGACACAAATTCACATTTTTGGACACAAATGTACTTTCATGACATAAATGCTCTTTTAGATTGCATAAACATGCTTGGCACCAACGCAAATGTGCTTAGACATTTTTTGACATTTTTGGACCCTAACCTAAAGTGCATTTATTGCCCTATCTACCATGCATTAATGACAATAATAAATGCATCAAAGTACGAGGAGGTTTTGTGGTACTTACCAGCTCTCCTACCTTTGCTGGTCTCTGGAATCGGCGAACGCGATCGAATTTGTGAATGAAAGCCATCACTGCTGACTGCTACTGCTCTATTTTCGCTCTGCACTCTTCTCTTGTGGATGTGTGGATGACAATGAGGATGTCTTTTGCTCGTGGTCTATCTTATAGCCTACCCTTGCCTTAGCCCTCGTTTCCCGAGTCAGACAGCTTTATCCGGTGACTCTGTCACTTTATCCGGTCAGTCCATTCTATCCTGTCTTTCTTATTGAGAGATTGTCTACAATCTTTTCAGACATTTTCATCCAATCTCTCGAGGGGGCATATCATTCCTATCTTGGGGCAACTCTGTATTAGTTCATCTTATCTTCTTTGAAACAACGCGACAAGCCACATTGTCTCAAAGAGGGGCAAAATGTAGACACCCAAAATTGTCATGTCTAATTAAATAAATATTTTATTTATTTAATTATCTAAGCCTAATTCTTCTATTAATTAAATAAATCTTTACTTATTTAATTAATTCATTTATCCTCTTCTAGCCTTATTTCTCATTTGAATAAATACATTTATTTATTTAAATTATCCTTTTCCTAAATTAAATAAATATTTATTTATTTAATTGATCTCATTTCTTCTATTAATTAAATAAATCTTTATTTATTTAATTAATTCATTAGCCTTTTTCTACCCATGACACATGTCATTCATCTCTTAATTCCTACACTACCTACCTCTTTCATTATTTTATTATTTCTTCTACCCGCCCTCTAATCATAGCTGACCTCCTTTTATACCTCTCAATCTTATCCCTCCATTTCATATTTGTGTCTTCTATATAAGAGGATACTTCCTTCATTATCAATCCTAATCAACCTAGCTAATCATTTTATGCACTTGACTACACTATGATCCTACTTGCAACCACATTTTGTTCTTTGTTGAGCTCTTGTGCACATAAAATCTGAGAGCAAATATATCAAGCAAGATCAATGGAGATAGGAAGAATGGAGATCAAAACACTATTGGACATGTAATGGTATAATATTTGTGATTTCATTTTATTTGCATTGTCTTAGGTAATCTTCATATGTTATGGTGGATCTTTGTTGTTGTTAGGCTAGGTTTTTTGTGGTTGAATTCATTTAGCCTTTCAACTTTGTTATTATTGTTATCCATTTTCACCATAAACAGTCTTTACCTAAAATATCATCTAAGAATATTAGTGAAGGATAGCCTCAGTCTCTGTAACACTGGGTAAATGACTTGAGCCACTAAATAGGGTCTAATTTGCTTAATTTCTTACAATTTTTTCTTTGAACTCCTTCAATAACTTATTTCCATCTCAAAATAGATAATGAATCTTGCATTAGACTAGTGTCGTATCCATTGATTCAAGCCTCAATGACCTAAAGTAAGGTGATGGAATAAGCATTACATTTTAGCATAGTATTGTTGTTTCTTAGATTCTCATTGACCTTCATAGTGGAAACAATATGGTTTCCAATGCTAATAGCTATAAGGGCCTCATCTGTAATATTATATAATTTTCTAATCAAGGATTGAACCTAGAATGCCTTATGTTATGTAGAAAGGAGGCTATCTTCAACCACTACTTTGACCTATTTATTTAAGGATTATGGCTAAATAAATAAACCTTGGGGTATATTTATGTTGTACAACACTTGATATTATCCTTTCCTAGTAGGAATCCTATAGTGTTCTTAATAGTAGAATAATGTTGGATGTGCATTTTGTTTTTGATTAAGGGAAAAAATGTTTTGAGGGGACTAGAAACCTCGTACACTAGGTTTTGAAGGGACCCTAAATACTCAGACTTTTCTAGGATCTGGAAACTACAATGAAACTTTTTCTAGTAAATATAGGGAAATAAAATCAGCAGATCATAACAGCAAATCTAGAAAGTGTCTGCCAAAAGACAACACTACCACGATCAGGAAAAAGCCAGCCAGACTAAAAGAAAATCATTATAAAATCTACTGGCAACACACCCTAAACCTATAAGTTAAGTTGATGACCTCCCTCATCCAAACATCAAGGATTCTCTGGGTTGGCCTCCCCATATACATAAAAATAAGGCAGCAAAAGGCTAACTTGTCCCTTAACCAAAAACCAACACAATCTAAGTTGGGCCCTTCAAAATTGTCAGCATCCAACCAAACATAAACAAGGGGGTTTTGAAAGGCTCCCCTAACCTTCCATTTGGGTTTTAAAATGGCTCCCAAAACCACCAAACAGGACAACGAAAACCACAAAAGATACTTCAGAAACCCCACCTCAATAGGGGAAAGAGAAAGAAAGGCAACCAACCTACCATCCTTGGTTCTCCCGCAGAGACAAACTTGGGCATTGACAACCCTACCTGAATCCAACCTATCCTCACCAAGATTGGCTAAATGACCAAGATTCTCCTTAACCACCCAATCACCATGAAGCCACTCCACCTCCATAGGAGGGCACACCACCTCAAGAGGAGAACCATGGAAATGAGCAGCAAAGGAACAAACCCTTAGAAAGATATCAGCAGGAGAAGCATCGAGGATGCACACTAAAGAATCATGTGTGCTGCAAGTGTAAAGATTCATCACCAACCGCAACATAAGATCCAAACAACCTCTTTTGGGCCAAAACACCTTAGAAAAGGAACATCCAACTCTAGCCTTAGAAAAGGAACCTCCTACTCTAGCCCTTGAGAACTTCACCAGGGAGAATGAAGCTTCAATCCTTGAACCAAAGTCTAACAAGCGAGAGATGGAACCGCCGAGCTTAACTGGACAACTAGGGTTAAAAAAGGCTCTCAAAACCTTACATTTAAGAAGAGGCCTAATCCAAATAGGTATCCTGCAGACAAGCACCACCACAAACTCCACCTTAGTAGGAGAAAAAGTGAAAATGATTGGTAGAAAGGATAAATCATCATTCAACATTTCAACCTCAAGACACTAGGAATTCAAAACTACCGTCAGGGTCCAATCCCCCAATATCAGCCAAAAATTCTTCCTCTCAATACAAGAATGATCTACTTCCATAGGACCAACCAAGAAAGACCAAACAAGGATACCCTGAATAGAATAAAAAAATTGGGTCAAGCAGACCCCCCGAATAGAAAGCCCCTGCAACAAAGTAGCCCACTTCACAAGATGGACATTAAAAACATAATCTAAGGGGATTTAAGAACCTCCACCAAACCTGAATAGAGGGGAAGAAGGATTAGGGTTGACCAAAAGAACCCTTAGATAGATCGGTAGAAAAAATACCTAATTCGAGTAAGAAAATCTTTCACCAATGGAAAAGCCATAGCTAGGCACCCATAAATCCTTCAGAACCACCCATAGCTTAGGAAACCTCATGGGCCCAGAAAAGACCCATCCACAACAAGATCCTCCCAGATCCCAAATCTCCACTCTGAGCCAAGTCAAAAAAATTGAGGGGGAAGCATAACAATCTACCCCTGGAGCCAGAGAGGCAGAAGTAGAAATCGGTCCTGTAGCAGTAGCAACATATAACATGTCATCTATCACCATAGGCCCAACAAGTGCCTCCTTCAAACCCCACTCATAGCTTCTAGTAGCCCAACACACCACACCCCTTCCACCGCTGCCGCCAACAAAATCCTCCCCCCACCAACACCCATGAAAGAAGATGAACAATAGGAAGGGACAAAGACAAAGCACAAAGAACATGGGAGAAAGAGAGGATGTGCCTAGACCATCATCATCCCTAGTTTCATCGCCTTCATGATCCTCCTCGCTTCCCTCACCTATAGAGTCACTCGAAACCCTAGCTCTCATTGTTCCTCACACATGTAGCTCCATAGGGTAAAAAAAATAGGATATGCATTTTGTTACTTATACATATTAATATAGTAATTTAATCAACTGATCTCTAGTTAGGAGATTAGATTTTAGTGAATTAGTTCAAGATGTGATTTTCATTACCCTATATTGGAAATATATGACCTCTATAAATTTATCATTTCTCATTCTTGTATTAAATTTAATTCTTGTCATTAACTATAGAGGGTGAGTTTCAACATATCAGTTATATTTGTAAAGCATGTCACTTTGATTGTTTGAGGGCTACCTTTTTTGTGAGAACATGGACCACAATCTCCTTTCTTATCTTGGTGAATTAAAAATATTGAACACATACTTTGGCTTGAAGCCAATTAACTATATCTTGTATGCACTTGAGTTCAACTTCTCTCTTATTAATCTTCTTATTAATATCAAAGATGTTAGAGGTTACTATCTTTTGGGTCTCTTCCATTAGATCCCCTTCATCCTTAGCGTGAGGCTAAGCTAAACTTATTCCAACCATGTACACTAAATAATCTCTTCTAGGAATACCACACCTTATAGTTTCTCAACATCGAGTGTCACATGGGTGAACATGAGAGCTCAATGTATAATATCATTTAAAGATAGTATGTGCATTCATGTAGGCACCCTTTCATACTTTTGCTTCTAATTATTCATCTTAAACTAATGGAATTATTTTGTGGATATCAATTTCTAGTGTAGATTCACCATGGAGTGAATAAAATAATCTAAACAATAGGGTAATCTAGGGTAGAGCATATAGGAATATAACCTATTGATAAGAAGGGACAAACACTACCCTAGGTGGCAAGGGGGGTGAACTATGAGTGTGTATGGGGTGAAATTTGGTAGATTGAAAGAATACTTGGAGGATAGAAGATAACATATGACAAAAAATTATGAAGGGTGGAAGGTATGACAAAGAGATGTCATAGAGGGAGATTGAATAGAAATAAAAGAAGGAAATGCCAATATAGTAGTACCAATTAATCATAAAGTGATAATTGTAGATATGATGAACATGGGTGAAGTGACCTCAATTGAAGACACAACCAAATGAGTGTGGGGAATTTGAACCTATAGGAGTAGGAAAAAAACAAGAACAACATGAGAGAAGACGGAAGGGAGGCATGCACTTGGATCGTTGAAATAGCTAGGTCAATTATTAGATGTCGCGATACCTTGTATTTGTTTGAGTCTAACTCCATAGTTAGTTTTAGCTTCCTTATATTTTGGGAAGTATCTTCCATTATAGATGATATTTGTCTTTTCTCTGGAGGGGTTTGTTAATACGCATTTTTACTCCTAATCCTTATTGGAGGGTAGTTTTAGCCTCTTTATGGGATTACTTCAATGATGTCTGCAAGCTACTAGAAGCTACAGTTAATTGAATGGAGGAGGAAAGGACCTATGATTGTTACTCAAGAGTAGTATGAAGTGGTGGTGCCCAAAGGCCATGCATTTGAGGTGGAATAGAGACTTACTTGTTGAACAATTGCCAGCCTCAGTCTCTCGTGACCTATAATATCTATACTTTTCCTTTTCACATGGATTAATTTCTGTCCCTTTTCACAAGATGTTTCTTATATGTTATAACTTGAGGTAGGGGAACCATGATCCCTAAATCATATTTGTTCCCATATTTCATCTATAGGTAACTTCATAAGTGCTTTTCTATACTTTTAATCTCCTAATAGTAATTCCAATAGCCTTTTCTTTGGTGAAGGACAATGCTAGATACCACAATGGCGAAGGACAATGCTGGATACCATAATCAATAGTGAATGGAGAAGGAAAATGCTAAACTAACCCAAAAAAAATTCAGCGACGAAGGCTATTGGCCGAATGGCTACGAATTTTGAAATTATCTTAACAAAGGTTTACAAACAATTATCAATCCTCTTTTGATCTGCAAGGAAGATCACACAAAGCGCTTATGTAGAGAGCACATATAGAATGATAGAGGATTCTAGACTCTTAAGACTCTCTAAGACTTAACTTCTGATAAATTTTAGTCTCGATGCCCACAATGCTTCTGCATGGGCTTATTTATGGCGAGATAGCATGTAAAAGGGGTCATGAGACTTGTGATACTGGGTAGCCAGGTTAAAAGGTGGTTTGTCAGTCATAAATCACCAACAGTGACAGACCTTGTACAAATATTATTTAATGACTACCAGTGCTGGCAGATGATGAGTTGGACACTGGTGATGGGATAGGTGGTGTCAATTCAGCATGATCAAATACATCCTCCCAAGAAATTGGTCTCCACTTAGAAATTAAAGTAAACCGATTATGGGTATTCCAATCTTGTCTATTGTCATCATAAATCAGTTGCAAAGAAAAATAAGATTCCCACTTAAGTTTCATCTTAGTGATGACACGTACAAAGACTTCTCTATCAAGTTCATGGTCGTGATTTACTTTGTCAGGTCAAACATATCTGAAGAAATTTATCAACTAGCTTGTACATGGAGCAAGACATGTGATTATCCATGTGGAGAAGGGTCTCCTAATAAGGTCAACTAGTAAAAGATACTAAAGGTCGTTTTGGATCCTTAGGATTGAGAATTCGCCATAAGAATCATTTATGATAATAGGATTTGAGATACATCCAAGATTGGCTAAAGTGTCTGCTGCATAAGTTGCACTATCATGGAATTTGTGATTTACTCCCTTGAGAAGACATGTTCTTTGGGGAATATGGTGCAATGTTCTAAAATAGACATTGAATTCTTTAGAGAGATGAAATCTAGGATATGGAGGTGGATTAACTGGATTTTGCATAAATACTCCAAGAGGTTGTCTGCTCAAAAATTCAGCAACAACATTTTGTTTTATTGGAATATGTTGGGCTTCATAACTAAATTGATTTAAAATATTCCTTCCAGTGAACATATTTTCCTCGACCATCCTTTCTACCATGGCCCTTTTCTTTGAATGTTAAGAACCTAGTGCAATCTATTCTTATGACAAACTTATTTAGATGCATTAGCTTAAGAGTAGATTTCTTCAAACATTTGATAATCCCATAAATTTCTTTGTCAGAAGAAATCCATTTTTTCACCTTAGCTGGAAAGACTCCATTGGCATATTCTGCAATATATTCCTTATCATCCTTTAGGAAACAAATATGTCCTCCCCATGCATGATCTAAAGAATCAGTATAGAGGATGAAATCCTCAGTTGTGGGAAAATGTAATACAGGAAGATCGTGGATCTTATCTTGTATTTTTTTTACTGTATCATCATGAATCTAGCTCCACTACTTCTTTCTCTTGGTGAGGAGTTGTTGTAGAGGGTCTCTATCAAATCCCGCATTAGGATAGAAATTATTTACATAATTTAATAATCCTAAGAATGCTTGCAGCTCCTTTTTATTTAAGGGAGTCTGAAATTCAAGGATCTTATTCTTAATATGAGGTTGAACCTCAAGTTTGTCCGAATTAACAATCATTCCTAAAAAATTGCAAGAGTCTAAGCACTATTGAATCTTGGAGAGGGATAGAAAAAAACCAAAATTTAAAGCTAACCTATAAAATATTTCTAGATGAGTCTTATGCTCATCAATATTTTTGCTAAAAATTAAAATGTCATCAATATAAACACATTAAAATTCTCCACAACAATGTAAGATCTTCTCCATCCTTTCTTGGAAGTATGAAGGAGAATTAATGAGCCCAAATGACATTACTGTCCATTCAAAGTGTCCAAAGGGACAACTGAAGGCAGTTTTGTACAGGTCCCTTTTCTTTACCTTGATCTGATAAAATCCTGATTTACAGTCAAATTGGGAGAAAATATTGGAATTAGCAACCTTCTCTAATAGATATGATTTATCTAGTATTAAATTAGGGAAAGGAATTGTAATTGCATTTAATGGTTAATAATTGATAACCATTCTTTTCTTTTTTCTTCTTTTTTCAAACTCTTTGCATACCATAAATGCATAACAATTGAAATCAGAGTGAGAATTAACAATATACTTCCCTTTGATAAGTTCATCGATTGCTTCTTGCATTTCAGGATAGTCACGAGAAAGAATAGGGATCTTCTTGCCGCTTTTGATCTTTGCATCAGGATGAAGTTTGATCTCCATTTCTGGCATCTCCTTGTCCCAAAAATTCTGAGGATCATCTGAGCATACATCTCTTATGATTTCAACTTTTAGTTCTAAGAGTGGCTCAACTGTCTGGATTTTGCTGATGAATTGAAGCATAGTTAAGTCTTGGAGTACTTATCTTTTCACCACTCAGGGCAAAAATAATATTCTTTTTTGTACAACCATATGGAGTATATCTATCAATAAAATTACCACCTAGGAGCACATCTATAGGCATTTGTTGCATGACAAAGAAATCACATTTAAACCTTTTTCCTTCCAATTCTACTACTTGTTGGTGACAGTATTTATCACATTGAAATTCATTTACTTGGACATCACAAGCAGTATAGGAAGTTTTCTGCGTAAGTTGTTCCCAATTTTGGAGGAAGTGTTTATTACAGAAAGATAAAGAGGCACCGGTGTCAATTTGGGCATCATATGATTTGCCATTGATAATGACACTAATATACTATGAAAATTTGCCTCTGAGAAGATGTACTAAATATTGAGTGTCTAATTGTAGTTGTGGTTCAAGTAATACAAACATTATCATTTGAACATTAGCAAGATCCTTAAGAGTAGAAGATTCAAGAAGCTTACAGATACTTTCATCATCAGTGTATTCTTCGTGAATTTTTGAGACAAAAGAATCATGGTTTAGGCTAGAATAAGAAGAACTAGGGATATCAAGTTCTTCTTCCCTAATAATTACAGATGGATAAAACTTATCATAATATGGCATAGTTTTAGGATATAGGTGAGCTATGGAAAACTGGGATATAGCTTGCACGATGGGATCAGACTTTTCATACATGAAGATTTACAAAAATTTCTTCCCTTTTGTTCAATAGTAACATGATTAAATACAGGTGGTTGTGAAAATGCCTATGGAGTACATACATGTGGAGAGGGTGTCTCATAAAGACTGAAATCCTGAAACTCTTCCTCAAAACTGTCAAACTGTGGTTCTATTTGAAATGGTGGCTGGTAAGACATCTCTGGAGGTGCATAGTGACTGTTAAAGAAATTAGTGTATTGTTTTCCTCTTCCCTTTTCTTTATAGAATTATTTTCCTTTTCCTCTACCTCTTTTGGTTTGGTTCATCAGGACTGTTGGGTTCTCATCATAGTCCTCTTCTTCTAATTGATGCTCTGTTTCCTGTAGGATGGCTGTGAGGTCATCAAGAGCAGTTGCATCTTCTTCATCAACAACTTTATCATATTCTTCTAGTATGAGTTTGTATATGTTGTATTGAAGATAAAGATATTCTTCTTCATCAACAACATCCCACCATGCCAACATTCTTCTTTGATTGAATAGGTGGATTGGGTACGAATGGAGGGAAAAACACAGTTGGTTTCTCCTCTAGTTCTGTAGCCTCTATAGCTCAAGGATAACTTGTCTCTTTGGGATCTACGGGGATGATGAGGATGGTCAAAAGGATGGGGACCCACGGCATCAAGACCCTCCTCTTGACTTCAAAAATACTAAAGATTCTACAAAGTTGGGTCATAAGATCTTGAACGTTGAGCTGGAAAAGAAGGCTGGAGACAAGGTGGTCAAATCCTAGAATAGTTTCTTTGTAAACAAGCCTACTGGTAAATCTACCTTTCTCTTTGTGGAAGACATTTCTGATAGAAAGGTAGGTAGATTAGTTATTTCTATACTGGATGTGGTCATAGATCACAGTATTTCTCTTACGGTATTTTCTCTTGTGGGGAAATTTGTTGGACCCAGACCTAATATTGAAGTTGTTAGGTCTTTTGTGAAAAGAAAATGGAGGGTGAAAGGATAGGTTGATGTTTCAGCCTTGTTAAGGGATTTTTTTTGTCTTTTCCTTCTCCTATGGTGAAAACTTGGAAATGGGTCTAAGCAGAGGACCCTAGATGCTTGGGAAGTCTTCTTTATCTATAAGAAAATGGTCTCCAAAAATGGAGCTCAATGACTCCTTTTTGGAATCTGCTCTAGTCTGGGTGCAGCTCCCTGGTTTGCCGCTTGAATTTTGGTTGGAGGATGTGTTTACAGGCATTGCTAAATCCTTCAAGGAGCTTGTGGCTATAGATTCTATGACAACAACATGAAAGAGACTAGTGTATGCGAAGATATGCGTTAATATCTCATAGAACATAGACCTTCCTAGCTCTATCAAAATAAATTCCAAGCTAGGTAAGTGGGAACAAGTCATAGAGTTTGAATCCCTCCCTTTCGTGTGCTTTTCATGTAAGAAAGTTGGACATTAGGAAAAGGGTTATCCTAGTAACCCAAAGAATGCTTAGAAGAACAATAATCATGTTAAACAGATCTAGAAAGAGAAGCTGAACAAAAATGAGGAGGGTAGATTGGAAGGAGGAACTGGATTCCCTAGTAACTCAAAAGATATAACAAGGGATGAAAGGAAAGATAGTCCTTCCAAGGAGATTCCTTAGAAGGAATCCAAAAAGGATGAAGCGAATGTATTTGAAGTTAAAAAAAGCAATGGCTTTGAAGCTTTACAGATTCAAGAAGAAGAAAATGTAATAATAGAAGAAATTCTTGAAGATGGTGAGACTGGAGATACAAATGACTCACAATATGAGATTCCAAAAGAAACAAAATAGGAATGTAATAAAGTGTGTTCAAAGGAATATGAAGTTCCAGATGTTATCTTTGAAGAAAAGACCCAATTTAGATCGCCCCAGGTTAACCTTAACTCTCTATTGTAGAACTTTGGGACTGATTCGCCTACCTCGTCTCGGTGAAAAGGAGAACCATGGAATAGTAAGAAGTCTGCATATAAAAATGAAGAAGATGAAGAGTTAATAGAAGTGGGAAAAAAGAGAAACAAAAAAATAGGGTGTACTAATGGGGTTAAAACTAGAACCAGATCTAAGGCAGATATTGGACTTTCCAAATCTCCACAAGGGCACAAAACTATGAAGTGGCATAGGGACTAGGAGAGAAAACAAAATATAGCTGATGGAAGGTAGCAAACCATTCAAGAATCTTGCTCCCATGTTTCCAAATGAAGGTAATCTCTTGGAACAGTCAAGGCCTAAATGGTCTCCATAAGAAGGATATGCTCAAGAATTTTATCAAAGATCATAAGTCGGACATTATCCTAGTTTAGGAAACTAAAATGAGTAAGGAAAAAGTAGAAAAATTAAAATTGTTTAAACATGGGGGTGTGTGTGGCAGTAGTTCTAATAGAGCGTCTGGTGGGGTTGCCATATTTTGGAATAAGAAAACTATTCATGGAGACTTGATTGATGAAGATGATAATATCATTTCTATGAGAGTCAAATGCATTGTTGAAGGATAGGATTGGGTGGTTACCAACATTTATGCCCCCAACTCTAAAGTGGCTCAGAGAAAGTCTTGGGATAAAATCCAGCAGAAAAGAGGGACTTTTACCCAAGATAATTGGCTTTTGATGGGAGATTTCAACACTCCTCTGTAGGAAATTGAAAAATTTGGTGGAACCCAAGCTCAACTAGATAGCAAGATTGATCTTATGGACTTTATCAATGCCAATGCCCTCATTGAAGTTGACCTTTCTAGAGCCTCCTACACTTGGTCTAATCAAAGGGATGGAGGAGAACTTATTTAGGTAAGGATTGATAGATCTCTTATTACTCCTAACTGGGTCCTTAAGTATAGATGCTCTCTATCTATTATTAACAGAATTGGATCGGACCATTATCCTATTTCTTTTGTTGCTAATTCTATTAAGGGAAAACATTGCTTTCCCTTCTAGTTTGAAACAATGTGGATGTCACGTGCCCTTCCTTGGAAGCTTTCATTTCCAAATGGTGGAATATAATTGTGGATGGTTCTGCCATGTTCAAAGCTGCAAAAAAGTTAAGAAACATCAAAGATAACATCAAGGTTTGCAATAAAAAGGTTTTTGGGGATATTTTTGAATCTAAGAGGAAGCTCAAGGAGGAATTAGAACATATTCAAAATTCTATTCAGAAACATGGTTATAAGAATGTCCCCAAGGCTAAAGAAGATGAGGTTCTAGCCAAATTACACAACACTATTTCAAGAGAAGAAATTTACTAGAGGCAGAGATCCAGGGCAATTTGGTTAGAGGTTGGTGACAAAAATACTAATTTCTTTCATATGACATCAATTGATTGTTAATGATAAAACTCTTGTCAGAGATGATGATATAGCTGATGAAGCTGTAAGGTTCTTCTCTAACCTTCTGACTGGTAGCAAGCAACTTGGCCTTGTTAAGCAACAAGATCTGGTTGAAAATATTCAGATTATTGGACCTAATCAAAATAGGATATTATCTACCATCCCCTCAGTTGATAAAATTGAAAGAGTTGTTTTCTCCTTCCAAGGGGGTAAGACACTGGGCCTGGATGGATTTCCCATGTTTTTCTTTCAGGAATATTGGCACATTGTTGGGGCTGATGTGGTCAATGTTGTCAAAGAATTCTTTGGTTCCAGAAGAATTCTTAAAGAAAATAACTCTACCTTCATTGCTCTAATTCCTAAGGTGGCTGGAGCTAATTCTATGGGTGAGTTTAGGCCAATAAGTCTATGCAACTCTTTTTACAAGATAATCTCAAAAGTCCAGACTTCTAGATTGCTGGTTGTTCTTCCTCTTGTTATCTCTGAGGAGCAAAAAGGATTTATCCCAGGTAGGCAGATTTTGGACTTTATAATTCTTGTGCATGAGAATATCCATTCTCTTAATGCTGCAAATAAAGAGGGATTCCTCATAAAGCTGGATTTTGCAAATGCCTATGATAGGGTTGAATGGTAGATTCTTTTAAGGATCATGGAAGCCTTTGGATTTGATGAGAAGGTTATCAAAATCACTAGAGAGCTGATATCTATGCCGAATTTTTCTATTCTTGTTAATGGATCTCCTTCCATATTTTTTAAGTCTTCAAGGAGTCTCAGGCAAGGTGATCCTATCTTGCCCATTCTTTTCACTATTTTGGCGAAATGTTTGAGTAGATTGATTTAAAATTTGAAGGAGAAAATGATCATAAAAGGATTGCAACCCTCTTCAGCTAATTTCTTCTACACTCATCAACAATTTGTTGATGATACTATATTATTGGGATACTCTTATATTAGTGAAGCTTCTGCCTTCAAAAATTCTCTTAGCTCTTATTCCCTTGCTACTAGCCAGCAAGTTAACTGGGAAAAATCTACTATTTACTTAATCAACACTCCCTTGTTGAGGCAACAAAGGATTGCTAACATAATTGGCTATAAGGTTGAGCTACTCCCCTCTACTTATTTGGGCCTCTCTCTTGGTTTAATTCCTCCAAACTCTTTCTAGAATTCTTTGATTAACAAGTTCAACAAAAAACTGGCTGGATGGAAAGGCTCTATGTTGTCACAGGTTGGTAAGCTCCAACTTCTTCAAGCTACCCTTCAAAATCTACCTGTTTATGCTCTCAGTTTGTTTAGTATACCGGTCAAATTTGTAGAAGAGTTAGAAAGAATTTAGAAAAGACTTCTTTGGTCTAATGTGGAAGATAAGAAAAGGATTGATTTGGTTGCTTGGGATAAAGTCTGTGGTCTGGGGTTAGGTATCAAATCCCTTAAACCTTTCAATAAATATTTGTTAGCCAATTAGGTTTGGAGGACCTATTGCATTAAGAGAGATTGGAGTAGGGTGTGGCTTGACAAATACATCCATAATCAACCCATTCATTCCCTTCTCTATTCTGAAGATATCACTGTTGGATCTTTTATTTGGAATAGTATAATAAAATCTATTAAAGTTGCTAAAACTGGAGCTGGCTGGGTCCTTGGCAATGGTAACAAAATCAGATTTTGGGAAGATGTCTGGATCAAAGATGAGCCTCTTTTTAACTAGGATTGCATGATAGTTCTGATGCTAAATGTTTAGTACAGATGCCAAGCTAACAAGATGAGAGGGGGGGGGGGTGAAACATACAAACTTAATCTTCCATAAAAACAACAGATTCAACCTCAGTAACCTTATCAGAAAAACTGTAAAGCATGCAAACTCATAAACAAATAAGATCAAAAAACATATAACACTAGATTTAACGTGGAAACCCAAATAGGGAAAAACCATTGTGGGATTTCAGACCCACTAAGAAATATACTCTTCTAGAGTATGCTCGGTTAAAAGCAAATCCTGTTAAAGATTACAAACACATTACTAGATGTGACCCGGTTAAGGGATTTTCCTCAGATCTGTTAGGATCTTCACCTTGTTAGAAGTGACCTTGTCAAAGGATTTCAAACACTCAATCAAAATGTCATCTTGCTAGAGGATTTACAAATAAGACTGTTAAGTCCACTTGGTTAAGAGATTTTCTGTCACTTTACAAAATAACAATAATAAAATCTATTTGCAACTTCACATCTAAAAATGCTAAAGCAGATTCTTATTTGCTTAATACAATCTAGTCATAGGACTTATCTTGTCCTTCTGCTGGGTTCTATACTCTGTTTCTCAAACAGGTCTTCAAGCTTCTATGCTTGGTAAACACTGTGTAGCATCCCTATGCTTACACTTGCCTGCATAAATTATTTATCAACAATTCCTTATTTATAAACAATTTGCCAACCACTTAATATCCTTGACCATATTTCCCATGATCAATCATAGCCATCAAATCTTCGAACTTGACTAGGTTCAATGTATCCTTCAATCTGGAAATGTTTTACCCCACCTTGGAACTTGCATACATTTCTTGGAACTTGTGCTAGGGTATTGCAGTTCAATCTAAGCTGTAGATCTTCCTGTTGATTTTCCTTTGCCATAGATTCTTTAACAAACTTCATGCATGGCATACCAATCATTTAATCAGTTCCAGCTCATTAGCTTCCTTCATTAAATAATGCTTTTATTATTCAATGCATTCTATTATTATTCGGTTGCAACTTGGTAAATACTAAACTTCACTTGGTAGACATTCTGCCTTCATTAACCGATAGCGATAACCTTAGGGTTTACCGACTAGGTTCCTTAGGGTTTACCGACTAGGTTCTTTTCTCGGTAACATAGTATAGTATTAACCTTACAAACAACAACATATGTAAGACATCAAAACAATTTAAGCATCATTATCTCATCATTGTCTAACTTGGTAATAGTTGCCCATTGAATAACTTATTTCTCCCCTTATTCATCACATTCTTTCTGTGTCTTTTACCGACTTCTTTATACTCATCAAATCATTCTTCTTAAGATATGGCAACATTATACTGAATCAAAAAATCAATTTCTTGACATCAATGACAAAATAATAATATTAAGACAGTAAACATCCTTAATCAGTTATATCCATAATCATCATCAACCTTCTCAATATCCTTATTGAAATGCCAACAACCTCCCCCTTTGGCATTGATGGCAAAACCAATTGATTTGACCTACATGATTCGGATTCATATTGCTGTGAAATTCTGAAATGCTTTCCTCCTGTCATCAGATTTCTCCCCCATACATTAGTCTTCTTCTCCTTTCTTCAGTCTTCTCCCCCTTTGACAACAATGCCAAAAAGTAAAGAACTAAAACATGATTTCTTCCACGGAGAAGTGAATTCCTTGCTGTTATGTGTCAACTTAGTCTTGGTCAGAGCATTTTGTCTTCAATTCCTATTCCTTGTAATGTTCCTGCACACCTTTAGAAAATCTCCTAAAGTGTGTAAATCAACATCAACTCCTAAAAGATATTTTGTAGAGTCATCGAATTGATGCTTCCACCGAACTTAGTCAGTGAATGGAAGATAGGGGTAGGGCCCCTAACTTGCTTCTGAGATACTCAAAAGTGTCCCTTGGCAATGGCTTGGTGAAGATATCTTCTATTTGTTCCTTTGTGCTAATATACTCCAACACCACTTTCTTCTCTTGAACTTCTTCTCTAAGATAATGATATTTGATAGAGATGTGCTTTGTCTTAGAGTGCATAACAAGATTCTTTGAAATGTTAATAGCACTAGTATTGTCACAGAATATAGTTACTAGCTCGGTAACTTTCTCATTTATAACTTCCAACAGTTGTTTGATCCATGCTATATTGGTACAATTCAATGCTGCAGCAACATATTCACCTTCTGTTGTTGACTGTGAAACACATCTTTGTTTCTTGCTAAGCCAACTTACTAGTCTTTCTTCTAAAAAGAAAGCTCCTCCACTTGTGCTTTTTCTGTCATCAATGTTGCCTGCCCAATCAGCATCAATATAAACTTTTAAATCAAAATCATATCCTTTATGATATACTAAGCCATAATCTTTAGTTCCTTTCAAGTATCTGAAAATTTTATTGATTGTTGTCATGTGTGTTTCCTTGGGATCTGTAGAAAATCTTGCAACTATACCTACTACATGTGCTATATCCGGTCTACTATGAACAACATATTGCAGCTTTCCAATCATAGATCGGTAAAGTGTCTCATCGATAGATGCAGATTCATCATTCTTTGATAATTTATAGTTGGTAGTCATAGGAGTACTTACTAGTTTTGAATCCTCCATTCCAAATTTCTTCAAGATTTCCTTTATGTACTTGGATTGGGTAATGAAAATCTCATTTTTCATTTGCAGTATCTATAAACCTATAAAATAATTTATCTCACCGATTAGTGACATCTCAAATTCTTTGCTCATTTCATTTCCAAAGTTCTTGCATAGAGAATCATTCCCACAAAATATAATGTCATCAACAAATATGGCTGAGATCAGTATTCCATTGTCATCATTCTTCATGTACATATTACTATTTTCACTTATTCTTATAAAACCAATCTTGATCAGATAAGAGTACAATCTCTCATACCATGATCTAAGTGCTTGTTTCAAACCACATAAAGCTTTGTTCAATTTACATACCTGATCATTATTCTTTCCTTCAACAAATCCTTCAGGTTGTTCAATGAAAACTTCTTCTTCTAATATACCATTCAGAAATGTAGATTTGACACCCTTTTGATATACCTTGAAATTCTTGTAAGCAACATATGCCAACAATGTTCTTACTCCTTCAAGTCTTGCCACAGGTGCAAAATTTTCACCATAATCAATACCTTCTTCTTGAGCATAACCTTTGCAAACTAGTCTTTCTTTATTTCTAATGACCTCACCTTTTTCATTCAGCTTGTTTTTGAAAATCCACTTTGTACCTATTACATTTTTGTCCTTCGGCCTTGGGACTAGTGTCCATGTGTCATTCTTCTTGATTTTATCAATCTCTTCTGTCATAGCATTTATCCAATCTTCACTATTAAATGCCTCTTTCACTATTCTCGATTCAAATTCAGATATCAGACATGTGTTCTGTCTCAGTTTGTTCCTTGTCATCACTGGATCATCCTTATCTCCTATAATCTGTCTTGACGCATGATATTTTCTGACATACTTGGCTAATATAGGCTTGGTAGGATCTATATGATCTTCTTCATCACTCGGTAATTGGATATTTTCTTCATTTCCTTCAACAGTCTTCTTAGTAAGACTTGTCGGTTGAACATAGACAAATTCATCATAATCTTTTGGTTCCTTGGAATTTCCTTCATCATTTCTTTCTGCAAATTCATCAATTTTCACATTTGCACTTTCTACTAATTTGTTAGATGATTTGATCAGACATTTAAATGCTTTGCTTCTAGAAGAATAACCTAGAAATGTTCATTCTTCACTTTTTTGATCAAACTTTCTATTTCTATCATCTTTGTGAACATAGCATCTACTTCCAAAGATTTTAAAATAACTTACATTAGGTTTCTTATCATACCAAATTTCATATGGTGTCTTCAAAGTTCCTTTCTTCAGTTGTACTTGGTTCAGGGTGTAAACTACTGTGCTTATTGCTTCTCTCCAAAATGTTTGTGACACTTTCTTTTCAATCATCAGGGTTCTCACACAATCCACAATAGATCTGTTTCTTCTCTCAGCAATTCCATTTTGTTGTGGAGTTCTCACCTTCATTCATCCTCATAGATTGAAGTTGTCCTCTTAGACTATCCACTTTTTCTCTTTGAACATGTTCATCACCATCATACATAGATATGAGCTTGTCCCATATTGCCTTTGCATCATTGCAGCCTTCTAGATCATTAAACTTTGATTCGGTCAATGTAGATGTTATTTCAATCATTGCCTGGATATGTTCTTTCTTTGCCTTTATCTCTTCCATTGTCAATGGATAGGTGCTCGGTGTAATGAAATCATTCTCCAGATAATATACAACATATTCTCCAACTCCTGATAGGTGCACCTTCATCCTTTTCTGGCATGTAGAGAAACTTGACTTGTTCAGCTTCAGTGCATCCCTCTTGTACATCTTTGGATCTTTACCTCAAGTACCTTTAAACTTTTTCTTCCCGAGTCCAATGCTCTGATACCAATTGATAGTTCTAATACTAAATGTTTAGTATAGATGCCAAGCTAACAAGATGAGAGGAGGGGGTGAATCATACAAACTTAATCTTCCATAAAAAAACAAATTCAACCTAGGTAACCTTATTAGAAAAACTGTAAAGCATGCAAACTCATAAACAGATAAGATCACAAAACATATAACACCAGATTTAACGTGGAAACCTAAATAGGGAAAAACCACTATGGGATTTTGGACCCACTAAGAAATATACTCTTCTAGAGTATGCTCGGTTAAAAGCAAATCCTGTTAAAGATTACAAACACATTGCTAGATGTGACCTAGTTAAGGGATTTCCCTCAGATCTATTAGGATCTTCACCTTGTTAGAAGTGACCTTGTCAAAGGATTTCAAACACTGAATCAGAATGTCACCTTGCTAGAGGATTTACAAATAAGACTGTTAAGTCTGACTTGGTTAAGAGATTTTTTGTCACTTTACAAAATAACAGTAATAAAATCTATCTTCAACTTCACATCTAAAAATGCTAAAGCAGATTCTTATTTGCTCAATACAATCTAGTCATAGGACTTATCTTGTCCTTTTGCTGGGCTCTATACTCTATTTCTCAAATAGGTCTTCAAGCTTATGTGCTCGGTAAACATTGTGTAGCATCCATGTGCTTACACTTGCCCACATACATTGTTTATCAATAGTTCCTTATTTATAAACAATTTGCCAACCGCTTAATCTCCTTGATCACATTTCCCATGATCAATCATAGCCATCAAATCTTCAAACTTGACTAGGTTCAATGTATCCTTCAATCTGGAAATGTTTTACCCCACCTTGGAACTTGCATACATTTCTTGGAACTTGTGCTAGGGTATTGCGGTTTAATCTAAGTTGTAGATCTTCTTGTCAATTTTCCTTTGCCATAGATTCTTTAACAAACTTCATGCACAACATACCAATCATTTAATCAGTTCCAGCTCATTAGCTTCCTTCATTAAATAATGCTTTTATTCATTCAATGCATTTTGTTATTACTCGGTTGCAACTCGGTAAATACTTAAATTCACCCAGTAGACATTCTGCCTTCATTAACCGATAGCGATAACCTTAGGGTTTACCGACTAGGTTCTTTGCTCGGTAACATAATATAGTATTAACCTTACAAACAACAACATATGTAAGATATCAAAACAATCTAAACATCATGATCTCATCATTGTCTAACTCAGTAATAGTTGCCCATTGAATAACTTATTTCTCCCCTTATTCATCACATTCTTTCTGTGTCTTTTACTGACTTCTTTATACTCATCAAATCATTCTTCTTAAGATATGGCAACATCATACTGAATCAAAAAATCAATTTCTTGACATCAATGACAAAATAATAATATTAAGACAGTAAACATCCTTAATCAGTTATATCCATAATCATCATCAACCTTCTCAATATCCTTATTGAAATGCCAACAATCTCCCTTTGTCTGATATAATGCCAACATTGCAGCCATATCATTGAAGATTGTAAAAGGAGGTTTGGTTCTATGGTCTTTAATTATTGGGAGGAGAATAAATGGGTTAGACTTGATGCTATTTATGTTGGATTCTGCTCGCTCTAGCATGATTTTCTATCCTTTTCTATCAGTAAAGACTCAGATGATGTCTTCTTATGGAAGAGTAATCCTAGGGGTACTTTTACTATTGCTTCTGCTTACAAAAATATATCAACTCAGGCTTGTAACCCTATATGGACTAAAGTTTGGAATAGATTCCTCATTCCTAAAGTTAATATTTTATTATGGCTTGCCATCATAACAAGATTCTCACTATTTATAACTTGGTTAGAAGAGGATTTATGATTCCTAATAGGTGTGAGTTATGTCAGAAAGAGGCTGAGTTTGTGGATCATTTGTTCATTCATTGTTCTGCGGTAAAGTGTGGACACAATGGAAAGTTGATTGGGTTATGCAGAATAGTTTTAAGGAAGTCCTTTGGCATTGGATTTTCCCTACCAAGCTTCCCATCGTCAAGACCCTTTGGTCCTTTCTTCTTCCTATGACCTGTTGGCATATTTTGGAAGGAGAGAAACAATAAAAAATTTTAGGGAGACTAAGTGTTCTTCTTAGGTGGTCTTTGAAAAGATTTGTAGGGCTACTAAAGAAAACATCCACACTATTCACAAAAGCAACAAGTAGTGTATTTATATTTATATGAATGATAATGATAAAAGGATTCTTACAGAATTGAAATTATTGAGTAAGGTTTGGAAGTCTGATCAACATAGTAGAAGAGATGATGTGGTTTTTAGGTTTCCTCCTCATGATTGGGTGAAGGTGAACTTTGATGGTGCAACTAAAGGAAAACCAAGAAATGGTGGTGGGGAAGGTGTTTTCAGAAATTCTAATGGCTTTTGTGTTGTTGTGATTGCTTCTCCCTTTGGAATTCAAAACAACCATGTTGCTGAAGCTTTGACAATGTTAAAACTTCTTCAACTTGCTCAAGGTTTCAATTTAAAAAAAAATTGGTTGGAGGGGGATTCCCTTAATATAATTCAGGTTATTAATGGTATTAGTTCCCCTTCTTGGAATATCCAAAATATCATTGATAAGGCAAAAAAAAATGTTAAATTCTTGTGATAGTGTGGTTATTACCCATACCTTTAGGGAAGGTAATAGGGTAGCCGATTTGTGAGCTAATGAGGGGGTCATTTTAGCGGAAGATGCTAATTATATTGGAGAATCATCATGTAAGAACTAAGTTCGAGAGCAATTATTTTATGATAGGATCAATGGTACATATTAATCTCATCATTGCCCTTTTTGGGTTGGACTTCAATGATAGAGTTTTGAGTGAGGCGGATTGTCAAATAATGACCTATCTCAGGTGTCGCATTAATGAGTATAGGTGTAAAAGGCCTTATCATATTAAATATTGGGTTAATTTGCATGCTTTAAAGGGATACTTGAAAAACAAGATAATTACCTTGGTTTTTTATTCTAGCTTCTTTGTTCTTCAGCATCTAGTTAGTTTGTGCTTCCCTGAGGGTTTCGATTTGAACTGCTTCTACATTATGGGTGGAAATCTCAACCGTAATGAGCCCACCAGCTGTGATAGTTCGAAGGGTGAAAGGAAAATTTAGAGAAGACTGCATGAAAATGGCTTCACTGAATATATGGAGAAATTGCATGGGAACAAGAAGCCTATTTCCCGTGGTTTTGCCAAGGGTTGGAAAAATAATAGAGTTACTCTATTTGGTTAGTCCTGGAGAGTGGATGAAGATTTGGTGGCCGAGGTGATTGGTTTGTAGAAGGATGACATCAAGTTTTATAGAGATCATAAATTCTCAGTGGAAGCTATCAAAAATTTCCCCAAGAATGAAGAAGAAAGGGCTCGCCTTGCCAAAAAGGATAATATTTCCTATTATCTCCCTAACCAAGTAAACTTCTTTTGGAAGAAAATGTTGAAAGTGTTAATGGAGTATCTTACTATTGATGGGAGGTTCTTGAAAGTCTATAATTATCACTTTGTTATCCTTAATCACTTTTGTCATGGTTCTAAGATATCTCTGCCCTTCTATCTGGCCTCCTCCCTTAATGACAATCTGGCTCACCATTCTAAGAAACCCAATTCCTACCCCATTGCCCACCAAGGTCTTATTCTATTAATTTATGAGTATCTTAAGGATAAATTTAAGGAAAATAAGGATGATACCCTTGTGGAGAGTGCCCATATATCTAAGGATGATGATAGTTATGAGTCTGATGAGGATTCTACCAATCCTCCTCCTAAAAAGAAATCAAGGGTTAGTAAGAAATTTGAAGAAGATGTTGAAGAGACGGTTGATCCTAAGTAGGAGCAGGAGAAGGAGGTGGAGAAGGAGGTGAAGCATGAGCAGGAGAAGGAGGTGGAGGGTGAGAAAGGAGACACAGATAATGATTAGGGTAAAGAGAATTTTGATGAGTCAAAGGAGAAGGATAGTGCTTATGATACGGGAAATAGGGATGAGATTTAGAATAATATGGAGAAGGGAAAGCCTAGGCCTAAGGATCTTGCCTAGGACATGGAGGATGTAGATACTATTCTGAATGTTATTAGAAACAACTCTCTAGAAATTTTTAATTTCTAGAAGTGGGTGGTTGAAAATATTACTAACATTAAGGAAAAACAGAGAGAGTTGGAGCTCAAAATTGATAATGTGATCAAGGCTATTAATAATAAAGGAAAAGAGGAAAATTTTGAGGATAATAGTGAAGCAGAGGATGAAAAATAAATTCCTGACAGGTCGGAAGTTGAGATCATAAAGGGAGAAGTGAAGCACCTGGAGGATGTGGTGAGAAATCTCAAAGGAAAGGGTGAGTCTGATTATGAACTGATAAACAATAGGGTTCAAAAAACTGAGAGTGCTCTGAGGAAAATCATGGAGCATAGCTTCCTTGTGATGAAGGTGACTTCCCAAAATATGATTGTGTTGGTTGCCTACAAGGATAAGGATAAGAAGAACAAAGATATTGTGATTGTTGATGATGAGCCGGGTACTAGCTCTGTCCAACATTCTTCTAGACACAAAACTATGCAAAATGATAAAGAGTTGGAGTTGAAGACTAAAGGTAATCAACAGGTGCAGGAAAGAAAAGACCTTAAAGAGGCAAAAAATGTAATGATAATGCTTGTCAAGGATGCTGAGGAGACCGTAAATATTTTCACCTAAATGTTCTATTTTTTTTTTAGGTGTACCAGTATCTTGCTAGTCTTTTGTTGTTCTTTTCTCTGGCTGTTGTCTTTTGTGTTGACCTTTTGCAGCCTTTCTTTCTTTATTTTGTCCTTTCTTGCTTCTCTAATGTTTATCTTTTTATATGTAAGTGGGTTTTGGGTCCCTTAAAACCTATTTTTCCTTAATCAAAAACATTCCACCACATTGTTGCAGAAGGATCAGAATAGACATCTTTAATAGCTTTGTTTTTATAGGAGCAATCATGAGCTTTGTGACCAAGTTTGTTACAGATATAACATATGATTTTGTTTCTCTAGAGGTGAGGATTAGTGCGGTGCCTGATATATTTATTATGAGGAGCATAAGAATTTTGGCGAGGGTACATTTGTAGAAATTGAGCTTCCATTTCATATGGAATTTGGCAACTTTTCTCTGATCCGTAGTAAAGGGGTTGCAACCATATGCATTAAGAAATGTTGGAGCAAGACATTGAGCTTCATGATTAGTAAAATTTTGTTGGTATTTACAATCTTCAATTAACTGAAGGATCTGGTCTCTAGCAAATTGGATAAGATCACTGATGGGGTGGATAAGATCACTGATGGGGCATTTTGGGAGAGTAATATTTTTGAGGTCAAGATAGGCCATGACTTTATTAGAAAGATTATAAGGTAAACCTTCAAGATATTTGGTTTTAGCCATCTCAATTTTTTGTCTTCTCGTAATTGATATATAAGTTTCTTAAAATTCTTTGAATATTCAATAAAATCTTTTAAATCACAACATTTCATTTCAAGGATTTGATTAATAATCCTTTCTTTTTTATTGAGAAGCTCTAAACAAAATTCATTAACTAATTCATTCATCAGACAATGAATAGGGATTTGGTGTACTTGTTGGTGCACATTTTGTCCTATTTGTGGGTTAATCATGACTTGAGTAGTAAAGTTCTGATAGACTTTGAAATCCTTTTCAACAGGACTTTTGTTGTTCCACCAATCTCTAGCAATTCCCTAGAGATAATTTCCAGCAAATTTACAAGTGTTTTAATGCATAGGTTTGGAGGATTCTAAAAGTCTAGGTCTAGGAGCTACATGTTGCATCCAATCTAGTCTCCATCCAGCATGAATCTTTTTGGTATTAATATGGCCCTTTTATAATTGTACTTCCCCGTTGAGTGCTCGAGCATCGGGAATATTATCTAGAATAGTAGGGTTGTTGGTATTGGTCATTTTGTACAATACCTGGACTTGGACTGAAGCGTATTTGAAATTGCCAAACACATTAAGACCATACAAGGAGCTAAATATTCCCTAACAATTCAAAGAACCATGTCTGACTTCTGCGCTGGATTTATCTCGGACAACAACTGTAAGATTAGGATAATATATAAAACACGCAGAGGTTTTATTCATTCTAGACAAAGAGGATAATTGACAGGCATGGTTGTATTCAAATTGCCTTCTATTACAGAGTACTAAATAAGTCACAGGTCTGATATTCTCAGGGACTAATGACCCTATTGTTACTTGTATTGCACCAAAATGTACTAAGTTTACATCCTTATGTTTGTAGATGTAATCTATCTCATCAATAGGGAGAATTGACAACATTTTGGTTTGAAATGTTTGACTGGGGTCATACTCTAGAGTTAACTCTACAATTTTCATTCTAGGAATAATGAATGATTTAAAAGAAGACCTGGATATTAAATTCTTCAATAGATTTGGGTGTAATTGATAGGGTTCACCTAGCCTACTCAACACTTCACTAAGTTGATGTTGCTCAATTCCACCAACTCACCAGACCTAGTTGTTATCTAGACCTACAAGTCCTTCTCAATATCTTCTAGGGCTTGTCTCTTACTCACTCCAAGGTGTTTTTTTCAAGTGTCCTTGCTAGGAACCCTACCAACTCACTATGTTCCCCTTATGCTCCGTGATGGGTTCTTGGCTATAATTCATCAAATTGACCTCCATAAGTCTTGAAATGTTGTAGAGGTGTAGAGAGTTCTTCTCTCATGTTTTTAGATGGTTTTAAGTTCCATTTGTGGTTTGCAATCCAAATTTTTCTTATCGATTTCAAGAATTGGTCTAGAAAAGGGCTACAAGGGAAAGAGCCCAACTAGGCCTCCTAGAACCAGTTTTGAGGTCTTGTGATAAAATGATCCAAAGGACCCCCCAAAAAAGAGTGGATTTTCTTCAATGGTTCACTCAACCCCAAGGGATTCCAGTGGTTTTAAGCTTCCAACCCTTCTTTGCATACACAAACCCCAAAATGAGAATTTCAAGGGATTATAGGCACTTGACTAGCAGCAACAAGTAAAAATTGTTTTTGGACCTTTAAATGGAACTCTTGAGGCTTCCTCTTGCACAATAAAATCTTTATAATCCTATTACAACCTCCCAAAATCTTGGGACTTTCATTTACATTCACTCCTGCAATTTGTGCTATCTTTTCATCTTGCCTTCTCTAGCCGAGTTGCTCCTCGACTCGCCTAGGGAAATATGCTAAAAATATCAAATGACACTTTCAGACCTCCTCCTTCCATATTTACACTATATAATGGGTTTAATATCATTTCCCAATAGGCCGTGATGAACACATGGTGGGATTTTATGGGGCACCCATTTTACCAAAAACTGCTAATTACGAGCCAAAACTGGCTATTCGAGAAACAAAACACCAAAACAGTAGTAAATTTTATGTACAGAGATTGAAATTGAAATTAATACCCTGAAAAACACTACCAAACTTCAATCCATGATTGGGTTCATGGATTCCATCCATTAAACCTTCAAGAAATGGAAAATTTGACAAAAACAATGAAAAGTGCAGTCCAAAATCTTGTGTTCCAATTATTGCTTCCAAAATCCAAGTACACAAACCTTGATAAACATGAAAGAGATGGTTTATATAGCCTTCCCATGTGTGGATTCCTTCCATGGTATTGGGAAAGCCCTACCTTCAATGCTAACCAAATTTAGGACAAAAGTTGTCATGACAACTTTTTGCAACTTTGTGCTTTTTCCACTTTTGATCTCTCCAACCTAAGAGACCTATGTCCAATCATCACATGTGACATTTAAAACATTCCTAAGACCTATTTGACCCTCTCTAAGTCTTTTCACAACATTTGATACTTTTGACCAACGAAAAGGCCAAAAACCTTCTAAAACACACTATTTATATAAAAATGTAAACCTAGGTAAAATGAACACCTAGGCCTACATTGAAAAAACACTCACTCTTGGACCCTCCTAGAGTCCTTATTTACTACTAACTTGGCTAGGGTCAGTACAAGCCAAAATTTGTAAAGACAAGAAACTAGGACCTAGGTGCTCTTGCACCATTCTCCCTAACAAAAAGAGATCATGTCACCCCTTGAGGAATCAATGTTGGATCAATTCCAAGCTTCTAAAACTCTGACTCCATCACCCATGTAGCCTCAATATCATCCATACCCTGTCATTGAATGAGGTGTTCCCAATAGGTTTGATGCCTAGTCTTCTTGGCAATTCTTGAACTTAACACTTTCTCGGCCTTAGGATTAGGCTTGGTTGGTAATTGAAGGTTATGCACATCATCTGAAACCTCTAAGTGACTGTATTCTACACCTTGGACTAGCCCCTTGTATGCAACCAAGTCTACTATGTTAAAAATTGGTGACAAGCCAATGTCACTAGGTAGATGCACCTTGTATGAATTTTCACCATACTTAGCTAGAATGGCACATGGACCTATCCTCCTCATCTACAACTTGTTTGAAACTCCTTGCTGTAGACTTTCTTTGTTCAAGTGCACCATAACAAGATCCCCCACTTGAAATTGTAGATTTCTCCTCTTTTCATCAACTTTTTGTTTGATTTTGCTTGTGTTATCCTTCAAAGTTTGCCTAACTGATTCATGGACCTCCTTCATGGATTGAGAAAGTCCTCTGCATATCCACTTTTGATTGTTGCACTTCCTAAATCCCTCAACTCAAAAATGCCTCTTGGGTGCACACCATAGACTACTTCAAAGGGACTTTTATCGGTAGTCCTATTTATGGTGTCATTGTATGCATACTCAGATTGTGCAAGTATTTGATCCCATATCTTCCCATACTCCTTGGTAATGCACCTCAATAAGTTTCCCAAACTTCTATTCACCACCTCGGTCTGCCCATCTGTTTGAGGATGGTAGGCTGATCCAAAAGAGAGGTTTGTGCCAAGCTTTTGCCATAATGTTTTCCAAAAATGACTCATAAATTTGGTGTCCCTATCTAAAACTATGCTCAATGGTAAACCATGTATCCTTACTATTTCCTTGCAAAACAACTGAGCTATGTGGCATGCATCATGAGTGGTCTTACAAGGCACAAAGTGAGCCATTTTGCTAAATCTATCCATAATGACATAAATGTTGTCATATCCTTGCTTTGTCTTTGGCAAACCTACCACAAAGTCCATGCTAATGCATTCCCAAGGTCTACTTGGTATGGGAAGAGGTTGACACAAACCGGCATTTGTAGAAGTACCTTTGGCTTTTTGGCAAACTATGCAAGTCTCCACATACCTTTTCACATCTTGATTCATCCTTGGCCAATAATAGAATCTCTGAACCAACTCTTGAGTCTTATTGACTCCAAAATGACCACTAAGGTTGCCATTGTGTTTCTCTTGTATAAGGTTTTCCCTCATTCAACCTTTAGGCACACAAAGTTGTCCACGCTTGAACAATAGCCCATTTTGCAAAGTAAAATCTGTGTACTCACTATGGAAATGATTTTGATACTCCTTGCACACTTGGTAGGCACTTGAGAAGTCTTCATCCTCTGCATACAAGTCTTTAAAGCTGTCCACACCTATGCTTCTCAATTGAATTTCTTGGACTATCAAGAGCCTCCTACTTTGTGCATTAGCTACTTGGTTTTGCTTCCCTTTCTTGTGCTTAATGGTTAATGTATAGGCCTGCATATACTCCACCCATTTCATGTATTTGTGACTGAGTTTGTCTTGGGAATTCAGAAAACTCAATGGTTGGTTATTCGTGTATACAATAAATTCTTTGGGTAAGAGATAGTGTCTCCATTTTCTCAATTCTTGCACCAAAGAATACAACTCAAGGTCATAAGAGGAGTATTTTCTCTTGGCATCACTTAACTTCTCACTATGGAAGGCTACTGGTCTTCCTTCTTGGCTTAGGACAACACCTACTACAACATTGCTTGCATCACACTCCACAATGAAAAGTTTCACAAAACTAGGCAACACTAGCATCGGTTGAGTAGCTATTTTCTCCTTCAAGGTTTCAAAACCTTTGTTTTCTACTTCATCCCACTGAAACTTGGCCTTCATACCACCTCTAATGGTATCTAGCATTGGGGCACATATAGCACTAAATTGCCTAATAAACTTCCTATAATACTGAGCTAGTCCATGGAAGCTTCTCACCTCTGTTGCTGATCTAGGAGTGGGCCAATTCACTATGGATTCAACCTTGCTGGGATCCATCTTGAGGTTTCCTTGAGATAACACAAAACGAAGGTAAACCAATTCCCTCTTAACAAACTCACATTTCTCCAAATTCATGGTTATCTTTTCATCATATAACCTTTTTAATACACTTTCCAAATGGCTAAGATGCATTGCTCTATCTTTAATGAAAATGAGAATATCATCTGAGTAAACCACGACAAATTTACCTATGAAGTCCTTCATCATCTCATTCATGAGCCTCATGAAGGTGCTTGGAGAATTGGACAAGACAAATGGCATTACAAGCCATTCATAAAGACCTTTTGTTGTTTTGAATGATGTCTTCCATTCACCCCCCTCCTTGATTCTAATTTGATGGTATCCACTTTTGAGATCTATCTTGGTAAAGAACTTGGCTTCCCCTAAACAATCCATTAGGTCTTCTATTCTAGGAATAGGGAACCTATATCTCATGGTAATTCTATTTATGGCTCTAGAATCAGTACACAACCTCCAAGTACCACCTTTCTTTGGTGCTAACATAGTAGGGACAACACAAGGGCTAATGCTTTTCCTAATTAGGCCTTGATCTAAAAGCTCTTGGATTTGTTTGGCAATCTCAATATTTTTCTAGGGAGTCATTTTGCAGGCTGATTTCTTAGGTAAGGATGCTCCAGGAATGAAATCTATTTGGTGGCTTATGGCTCTTTTGGGAGGTAATGCGGCTGGCTGCCCATCACTCACAATGCCTTTGAACTTCTCCAACAAATATTGCACTTCTTTTGGTAGACCTTGCTGCTCTTTCTTGCCTTCCTCTTTAGGATTCATCACTAGTGCAAACCCTACACCTTCACCTTCCTCAAGTGTCTTCAAGAACTGCTTTTCACTCACCAAAAGGGCATTAGGACCTATTGCCTTTTTTCCACCTACCTCAAGGAGAGGCTGAATCTTGAATGTGACTCCATCTTTCTTGAATGAGTATGCATTCTTGGCTCCATCATGGATAACTTGTCTATCAAATTGCCATGGCCTTCCTAATAGAAGATGACATGCATCCATGCGTAAGACATCACATAGTACCTTATCCTTATACCTTCCAATGGTAAAATCCACCCATGCTTGCTCATTAACCAGAATATGTTGGCCTTTGTTCAACCAAGTGACTCTATAAGGATTGTTGTGAGGAATCCTTTGCAATCTGAGCTTACTCACTACCTCTTCTGACACTATGTTATCTGTGGATCCGGAATCAATGATTACTTTGCATACCTTGTCCATTATTTTGCATTTGATCCTAAATAAGGACCTTCTTTGGCTTGGTTCTTCATTGACCGGTTCCATGATCAAGGTTCTTCTTATCATCAAGTTGCCACCTACCTCTGACTCTAAGGCAACCTCTGATGTCTTACTTCTTGAAGACTCTTCCTAAAGATAACCCACTCTTCTTTCACCACTTTGTGACTTCTTTGGATAGCTATAAGCTAGATGACCAAGTTGGTTACAATGGTAACACTTCATTGTTGCAAAGTATGAGGAACCTCTACCTTGGCCACTGGATCTTCCTCTAGTACCACTGCTTGATCCCCTTCCTCTATTGTATCCCCCTCTACTAGTACCACTCTCTTGTTTCTCTATGAGTTTAGACTCTCCTTGTGTTCTTTGTTCAAAACTAATTCCTCCAAAGCCTCCCCTATGGCCTCTATTATCCTTTCCTCTACCCCTGCCCCTATTGCTGCCTAAATCATGTCTTCTTTTTAGTTTCTCCTCCACCTTAAGGGCAAGTTGAAAGGTTTGATGGAATTTTTTTGGACTCATCAAATTGATTTCTTCTTGGATGTGCCATCGTAGTCCATTGAGATACCTAGCAACCTTGAGACTTTCTTCCTCAACCACTTGAGATCTAAGACTAAGTTTTTGGAATTCCTCTGTATAGCTACTAACATCAAGGTCTTTTTGTCTTAGGTTTTGTCTCTTCCTATGGATTTGTACTTCATAGTCTTCAGGGAGATAGGCTTCTTTGATTTTAACTAGCATTCCCTTCCAAGAGGAGATAGGTTCCTTGCCTATTTTCTTCCTCTCATCTTGCACAAACTTCCACCATGTGAGAGCAGTGCCTCTCATCCTAGATTTGGCCACCTTGACCTTTTGTCCCTCAATTATACCTTCACATTCAAAATGGTTCTCCATTCCTTCTATCCAATCTAGGGCCACTTCCACTTCCATCTTGCCAGTGACAAATCGTATTCCTTCTAGTGACTTCCCACTCAGGCCCTTCAATGCTCTGATCAAGGGTTCTTGCTTCAAAATAGGATCAGGTGTGGGTACCTTATAAACCTCAGCCACCTCCTTTCCCTTCCCTTCTACTCCTTCCACTTTTATATACACTTCTTCTGCCTTGGCCTCAATATCACCAAGCTTACTCTCCAATCTTTCTAATTTTTCCTTTAGGAGCATGTTCTCTTCCTCCTGATCTTCCACTTTCCTTGCCAATTAAGAATTGGTCACCATGTTGTCTCCAAATAAATCTCCTAACAATAAGGACATCAACCTTACTAGCCCAAATCTTGCAAGCTCTGATACCAATTTGATAGGGTTCACCTAGCCTACTCAACACTTCACTAAGTTGATGTTGCTCAATTCCACCAACTCACCAGGCCTAGTTACTGTCTAGACCTACAAGTCCTTCTCAATATCTTCTAGGGCTTGTCTCTTACTCACTCCAAGGTTTTTGTTTCAAGTGTCCTTGCTAGGAACCCTACCAGCTCACTATCTTCCCCTTATGCTCCATGATGGCTTCTTGGATCTAATTCATCAAACTTCCCTCCATAAGTCTTGAAATATTGTAGAGGTTTAGAGGGTTCTTCTCTCATGTTTTTAGATGGTTTTAAGTTCCATTTGTGGTTTTCAATCCAAAGGTTTCTTATCGATTTCAAGAATTGGTCTAGAAAGGGGCTACAAGGGAAAGAGCCCAATTAGGCCTCCTAGAACTGGTTTTGAGGTCTTGTGCTAAAACGATCCAAAGGACCTTGAAAAAAGAGTGGATTTTATTCAATAATTCACTCAACCCCAAGGGATTTCAGTATTTTAAAGCTTCCAACCCTTCTTTGCATACACAAACCCCAAAATGAGAATTTCAAGGGCTTCTAGGCACTTGACTGGCAGCAACAAGTAAAACTTGTTTTTGGACCTTCAAATGGAACTCTTGAGGATTCCTCTTGCACAATAAAATCTGTATAATCCTATTACAACTTCCCAAAATATTGGGACTTTCATTTACATTCACCCCTACAATTTGTGCTATCTTTTCATCTTGCCTTCTCTAGCCGAGTTGCTCCTTGACTTGCCTAGGGAAAGATGCTAAAAATATCAAATGACACTTTCAAACCTCCTCCTTCCTTATGTACACTATAAAATTCATTTCCTACCATTTTCCAATAGGTCGTTATGAACACACAGTGGAATTTTATGGGGCACCCATTTGAGCAAAAACTACTTATTACGGGCCAAAACTAGCTATTTGAGAAACAAAACACTAAAACAGCAGTAAATTTCATATATAGAGCTTGAAATTGAAAGTAATACCTTGCAACACACTACCAAACTTTAATCCATCATTGGATTCATGGATTCAATCCATTAAACCTTCAAGAAATGCAAAATTTGACAAAAACAATGAAAAGTGCAGTCCAAAATCTTGTGTTCCAATTATTGCATCCAAAATCCAAGTACACCAACATTTATAAATGTGAAAGAGAGGTTTTTTATAGTATTCTAATGTGTGGAGTCCTTCCATGGTGTTGGGAAAGCCCTAGCTTCAATGCTAACCAAATTTAGGACAAAAGTTGTCATGACAACAAAAGTTCTCATGACAACTTTTTCCAACTTTGTTCTTTTCCCAATTTTAATCTCTCCAACCTAAGAGACCTATGTCTAGTCATCACATGTGACATTTCAAACATGCCTAAGACCTATTTGACCCTATCTAAGTCTTTTGACAATATGTGACACTTTTGACCAACCAAAAGGCCAAAAACCTTCTGAAATACACTATTTACACAAAAATGCAAACCTAGGTAAAATAAACTCCACCTAGGCCTACATTGACAAAATACTCACTCTTGGACCCTCCTGGAGTCCTTATTTACTACTGACTTGGCTAGGGTCAGTACAAGCCAAAATTTGTAAAGGCAAGAACCTAGGACCTAGGTGCTCCTGCACTAGTAATGCACTCTTCCTATAAATAGAATCAACCTTTAATTGATGAGGTTTATAAAGAATTAATTTTCACTCAAGGGTTTCTTCAGACACCTGTATAATTGGTATGTCTTCATCAACGACTAGATTGCCAATTGTTGGTTCAACAAGAGGGAGTTCAAAGAAGCCTTCCATGTGTGCCTCATTTATATGCTCTATGTCATCTTGTGAAGAAAATTGTTGGAACTCAGCCATTGTGGTATCAAAGTATGCTACGATCTCTTTTATATGTCTACAAATCTATCCATTTTTAGTTTATCCTAACCTTTATTGGGCAATACCTTGAACAAGCTATATGTCATGATTATGTTGGTGTAGCGTCGTAAATTGTACGCACTCGCTAGGGTGGTACAATTTCACACCTAGTTTAGCACCCGCCTTAGTGCATTTTACATTCTGCATTGCATTTCTCCTTTAGCACTTAATTAATCAAATTAATTAGGTCTAAGGTCCTATTTCGTCCTCCTTTGTGTCATAAAGTTGGGCCCTTTCGCTAAAGCGCGCCCTTCGCATTTTATTCCTCCAATACATCACTCAATCAAAAACCCTAATTAAGTCCTATTTTGAATTTGGGGGCTTGGTTTCGGGGTCAAAACGTCTCGAAATCACCTGTAACTTCGGGATTCTCTCTAAAATTATCATATCCGACGGCCCTGAAAATTTGGTGAAAATTTGTCGGGACCGTGGCGCCCGGAGTGCACATGGTCCCGGACATTTTTCCCGAAATTTTGGGAGAGCGATCCAATCATAAAATAAAGCTTAACCCCAAGAAATTGGCGGGATATTCAATCTCTAGGTCGGCCAAAATACGAATCTACGATCTAGGGTTTCCTACATAAGAGCTCTCTTTCTTCATTTGAAGGGATCCGATTTTTATTTTCAGGAACTTCATAGGTAGCGAAAGAGCAGATCTTGGAAGACTTCAACAACATTAAACATCATTCTATCAAGTATCTATCAAATTCATTCATCCACTTAGGGCTTGGAAGACATTGAAGAACAATAGGAGATTACCGACTGAAGATTGGCTTGTACTCCTCCCTTGAGGGTTGGGTATGATTTCATGTTGTTTTCATGTCTTTGCATAAGCTTCAATACGTCATTTATTCATGCTTTAGATCACATTGCATCTTGATTTAGAGCATTTACATTATCATTTGCAAGCAATTAGGGTTTACTTTCTAGGTTGCTCTAGTTTGCTTTCTTGCATTTTAGGACCTTGCACACACACTAGGTCTGCACACACAATACATTTTACAAAAAAAATTGGCTATTCGTGGAGGTGGAAATCACCGAAGCGGGGGTTTGACTAAGGCAAAACCCTATATAGCCGCCCATACACCCTTTTTTAGATATCATTGCAGGTTTCGGGATTCGGACGACGCCGCGGGATACAGATCCGGAGAGAGAAGGTCGAGACAGCACTCTGTGTCAAGTTGCAGAGCAGAAGACTGGGACAGGGGCACTGGGCGCCCTGGTCCTGCCAGGACAGGGGCGCTGGGCACCCTGGTCCCTGGGACAGAGGCGTTGGGCGCCCTGGTCCTCCGGACAGACAGCTTACAGACAGCTTCCCAACAGTGTTTCAGAGTGTAGAACAGCAGTTTCCGATGCAGTTTTCAAGACAGTGGCGCTCGCGCTCCCGTCCCAAACATTTTCAGTCCCATTTTGACTCTGTGTACACATCTGCATTCTTATTTCATCCTTGTATTTACAGCTATTCATTGTTTAATCTCAATTCTGCAATCTTATTATTAGTTCATACTTGCATTTTGGGATTAGGGTTTTGAACTTGTATCATTTTAGCTTTCAATTTCAACAAGGGAATAGAAATCCTAATAGATATTCTGTGGCTCTCTCTTTCACCAAAAGAAGTAGCCAATTCTGCGATATCTCTAGGCTCTTTCGTATTCCGTAATGTGTGTCAAAAGGTAGGATTAGGGCATGTTAACCTAGTCTCGCTTTTTCCCCTACACATTTTGGTGAACCGGACGTGAAACTATCATTGCTTCCTTTTGCATTGCATTTGTTAGATCTAGATCTAGATTTAGTGTGTTTTCATTTCATTTTCATTAAAAAGGAAAAAGAAAAAAAAAAAAAAAAGAGTGTGTTTCTTTGCATTGTGTGTTTAAATTTTATGCAATCTTTTCAAAATGTCAAATTTTTATTTGCAAAATGTTCATGCTTTCGATGATTATTATGAGTATAGCCAAGATGAATTAGATGAAGCTTTAGATGAGTTTTTAAACCCTAAAGATGCTAAACCTTCATTTTACCAAAAACTCATAAACCTTGTTACTATGCCATTTAGGTGTGATGAGAAAGATAAGTCGAATGATTCCTCTCAAGGATACATTCCTATCCACTCTTCCCCTGAATCTAGTAACATGGTTGTTTACAATAATCCCCTCTATGAGGAGATGTCTCCTTTTGAATCAAAAGACAAACCTTTTAACCGATATGATCATGCTTTGTTGGATGATGCTCTTGATGACTTTGTGGCTTTGTCGATATCTTTAAACAAAAACAAGACCTCTAAATTGGTTAACATGATAAACTTGAATGAACATAATAAGCCTCTCTTTGAAGTCCAAGGTGCTTATCCTTCTCCTACCTTTCAAATTCCTAAATCACCTCTCCTTACTGTTCAAGGAAGGTATGATCATGATTCCTTTCGTACCCCGAATAAACCAATCATCACCGTACAAGGAAGAAAACCTATAAGTCCTTACAATTATGCTAAGCAAATAACTAGAGAGAGTTATCATGCGGTTGCCCATACCTATCATACCAGAAATAATAGGCAACCTAATCCTCCTCCTGTTATTCTAGTCTCTCTTCCTAATCCTCAACCAATTCTTCCTCAATCTCCCTGTATTTCGCAAGTTATGGGTAAGGAATATGATCTCATAGAACAACTTAAAGCTACCCCTGCTAAGATATCCCTTTGGGATTTGATTCAAACTTCTTCTGCTCATCATGGAATGTTACAAGATGCCTTGAAAGATTTGAATGTTCCTCCACCGAATACGTCTAGTAATATAGCATCTTTTGTTAACTCTGTGATGAATCCTAAAGCTCAAATTGTGTTTACCCAAGATGAGTTGCCTACTAGTGAAATTCAACAACAATATGATCCCTTGATGATTGTGGTTGTCATGAAAGACACTGCTATAAGACGAACACTAGTAGATAATGGCTCTGGCCTTAATGTGTGTAGCATTAATTTATTGCATAAGATGAATGTGGATACATCTCTTATTGAGCCTGACTCTCATCCCATTCGTGGCTTTGAAAATGTGGCTAAGACTTCATTAGGTATCATCATCTTACCTCTCACAGTGGGACCTGTTACTTTGCCTACTCCTATCCATGTTATGCCGGGAAATTTAACATACAACTTGTTATTAGGGAGGCCTTGGATTCACAGCATGCAAGCTGTCCCCTCTACATTGCATAGACAAGTTAAATTCGTTTATAACAATAAGACATATACTTTGATAGGTGATACTAATTTTCAAGCTTGTCTACAAACATCTAATTCCAAAGGAGATTCTTCTAAGCCATCCTCATCTAGTGATGACTCTTTAAACAAGAAACCTATCGATGAGTCTTCGCTCTCCGATGATCAAAATCCTTCAGATGAGTCTGAAACTCCTGAAGAAGATCCTTCTCGACTTGAAACTACACATAAAAAGGATTTTGATCCTGAGAAGGTTCTCGCAGAGGATGATTGGGGATCTCTTTATTTTAACCCTACCTTTGTAGGTGAATATAAGGTTCCTTCTAGAGAACTTAAAGTTGAAAAGAAGAAGAAGCTAAAAATCACAAAGTTGAAAAGAAAGAAGAAACTAAAAATCAATCAACCTTACCTAAATCTATGAGTAATAATTTTGTGGCCACTTCTCAAACTTCTTCTCCCCACATCTATAATTATGAAGAGTTTGATTCTTTGTCTTATGAAAAACCACCTTCTCTTCCTGAAATGGCTGATCGTTATGGTCGTGGTTTTCGCATTTTTGCTAAGCATGGGTATCATGGAAAAGGTTGTGGTGCTAATGAACAAGGGATAAGAGTTCCTCTAGAGACTAATTTTCAACATTATGCCTTTGGACTGGGCTATAATCCCTGCAGACGTACTAAAGCTTCTAAAAGACCATGCATTAGTGTTAATGCTATCTCTACATCTTTATCAATACAACACCCTGAGTATATTGATGGGGATCCTTTGGGTGATTGTGATTTGGATATCTTCCCTACCGATGATGCTTTAGCTGAGTTCTTGGGAGCCTATGACACTCTTTATCATCACAATAGGGGACTCCCTTATTGTTTGAACACTGAAGCCTATTTTGGAAAAGAGATTGATAACGATAAGATTGTGAAAGAATTCCCTCAGTTAAAGGATACTCCTCAACAAAGTAATCTTCTCATAAGTGATACCCTTGATGTTAAGATGGATCTTTGCAACAAAGAGAAAGTTATTAAAATTGGAAAATGTTTGGATGAAGAGGAACAGAAACAATATGAAGAACTATTGCACGAATTCCCTGAGATCTTTGCTTGGACATATTCTGACATGCCTGGTATAGATCCTAAGATTGTTACTCATAATATTGTCTTAGTTCCTGATGCTAAGCCCATGAAACAAAAGATTCGAAAAATGAATCCTAAGGTGGCTCTGCTTGTTAAAGCTGAGATTGAAAAATTATTGGAGGCTAGATTTATCCGCCCTATTGACTATTCCCCATGGATTTCAAATATTGTCGCTATGGCTAAACCAGACAACAAAATAAGAATGTGTACTGATTTTCGGGATCTAAATAAGGCTTCTTTAAAAGATGATTTCCCTCTTCCAAACATTGACATGATAGTTAATTCCACGGCAGGACATGCCTTGTTATCCTTCATGGATGGTTTTTCAGGCTACAATCAAATTTTTATAAACCCTCAAGATCAATTCAAAACTGCTTTCACCACTCCCCGGGGTACGTTTTGTTGGATAATGATGCCTTTTGGACTTAAAAATGCCAGTGCAACTTATCAACGAGCGATGACCCTTATCTTTCATGATTATATGCATAAGATTTTAGAGGATTATGTTGATGATATTTTAGCCAAATCATTTCTTCACATGGATCATGTTAAAATCCTTCGTCAAATCTTTGAAAGAATTCGTAAATATCAAATGCGCTTGAATCCCCGAAAATGTGTTTTTGGTGTGGATAGTGGAAAACTATTAGGGTTCATAGTTTCGCATCGTGGGATTGAGGTGGACACTAAAAAAATAGATGCTATTGTTAACATGCCACCTCCTAGAAATGTGTCTCAACTTAAAAGCTTACAAGGAAAGATTCAAGCTATTCGTAGGTTCGTGTCTCAACTTGTGGATCGTACCTTTCCTTTTACTCAACTTCTTAAAAAGGATATCACTTTTCAATGGAATGAAGATTGTCAACAAGCATTTGAAGATTTAAAAGTGTATTTGGCTAGTCCTCCTATTCTTCAACCTGCCGAACCTTCTAAACCCTTTCTTCTGTATACAGCTGCTTCTTCTCATGCTCTCGCAGCATTGTTAGCACAACATGATAAAGATGGTAAGGAATGTCCGGTTTATTACATAAGTCATACCTTACTCGATTATGAGACCCGATATTCTGCGATAGAAAGACAATGCTTGGCCGTGGTGTTTGCGACTCAGAAATTGAGACATTATCTTTTAAATTCAGAAGTCCGCGTCATGGTAAAGTTTGATCCTTTGAAGCATCTTTTCTCTAAAACTGATTTATCAGGACGTCTAGCTAAGTGGGTTATGATGTTAACTGAATTTGACCTTAAATTTGTTTCACAAAGAGCAATTAAAGGACAAGCGTTGACCGATCACTTAGTTGAGGCCCCTTCGCCTTTCTCCTTCCCTAACCCTGAGTCCTTTCCTGATGACTTCATTCTTTCTATAGAGAAAGATGAAACTTGGGAGTTATACTTTGATGGCTCTAAGTGTCGTACGGGATCGGGGGCAGGTGTTGTTCTAGTTTCTCCTACAAAGAAACCTATTCCCTTATCATATCGTCTAAATTTCTTGTGTACCAATAACATTGCTGAGTATGAGGCTCTTATAGCGGGAATAAAAGCAGCCTTGGCTCTGAATATAAAACACATACATATCTATGGAGATTCGCAATTGATTATAAGACAAGTAACAGGAATGTATCAAGCAAAACAAGACAAATTATCACAATATAAAGACCTTGCTATCTCTTTATTACAAAATTTCGATTCTTATACCATGGAACCCGTTCCTCGAAAAGATAATCGACATGCGGACACAATGGCATGTGTGGATTCTCTAGTATCTTTAGAGGACCCTATGGTCGATCTTAATTTCGTTATTCACAATCTTATTTCTCCAGCTATTGAAGACGATTCTAGCTTGGTAACATGTTGTGACTTTGTAGATTCAGATGAATGGTTCTCGCATATCGTAAGATATTTGACCGATGGTACCTTTCCTGATTCTGCTAATAGGAACACTAGGGCTAGAATCTGCAAGCTGTCTGCTAGATATATCATCCTTTCTAATGTCCTTTATCGAAGGGGTTATGATGGTCTTCTCCTTCATTGTCTTAATAAGTTGGAAATCCCTGTTGCTCTTGAAGAGGCACATTCAGGTGCCTGTGGGGGGCATTTTGGGGGCAAATCCTTAGTTCATAGATTGCTTCGTATGGGATACTATTGGCAAACTATGCAGAAAGATTCCTTTTTATTTGTTAAGAAATGTCATCAATGCCAACAACACAATAATCTGATTCATGCTCCTGCCCAAGAACTTCGTTCTCAAGTAGCTTCTTGGCCTTTCTCTGCATGGGGTTTGGATCTTATTGGAAAAATCTCTCCTCCTTCATCTCAAGGACACACCTTCATTATAACTGCAACAGATTACTTTACGAAGTGGGTAGAAGCTATTCCCCTTCGCTCTACTACTGCTGAAGTGATTTGTCAATTTCTTCTAGAAAACATTATTTCTCGATTTGGGATACCTTCCACTATAATCTCAGATAATGGGACATCATTTAAGAAAAAGGACGTGAAGAAATTCCTCGAGAAGTATCATATCAAATATCGATTTTCTACACCATATTATCCTCAGTCAAATGGTCAAGCCGAATCATCCAATAAGATAATTGAACAAATTCTTCGTAAAACCGTGAATAAGCATGGTAAGGATTGGAGTAACTAGCTAATCTATGCTCTTTGGGCCTACCGGATGAGTGTACGAATTGCTACGAGAACTACTCCTTATAATCTTGTTTATGGTGCTGACGCTATTATGCCCTTAGAATTAGAGATTCCATCACTTAGGGTTTCTCTCAAAGGTATAGTAGATGATGACTCTTATAGAGAACAACGACTTCAACAGCTTGAGATGCTTGATGAACAGCGCATAAACGCTCTTGAGCATATTCAAGCGTATCACAAAACCCTACAACGAAGCTATAATGATAAGGTCATTCAACGTTCCTTCTCAGTAGGTGACTTAGTCCTTTATGAGAATCAGCGCAATGTGAATGCCTTACCTGCAGAAAAGGGAAAATTTAGTCCTAATTGGCTTGGACCATATATCGTTATTGAGGATTATGGATCAGGTGCTTACAAAATAGCGGATGTAGACGGTACGCCTCTTAAAGAACCTATCAATGCTATGCACTTGCGTAGATATTATGCTTAATTCTTTGTTTCTCATCTATCTTCTTTTCAATTCTTCAACATTGGATAATATGTTAGTGTTTCTTGATTAAAGCAAAATAGAATTAAATATTATATTGTTTAATCTATATTGCTTCATTCCTGACAAACATGCCTTCTTACTTTATAGTTTGTCTTGAATTCATTTATGTAAATTGTAAAAGATTTACATTCCCGTTATGCTAGCATATTATACAATGTCGTTATGTGTTAAGTAGAATCGTATCATGTTGTGTTTAAGTGCAAAATTAAATCACATTAGTTATATGATTCTTAGACTTAATACATATTTCTTCCTTATCATCAATGTAGTACTTGATTAAATATTTTAATTAAGTCACACATGTATCAATTTAATCATGGAGCATTGAGAAATCAATCACATGGAAATTAAATTCTGAACATACATACATACATTTACCAAATGTATTAGATTTAATCAAAGCAAAATATACATTGTTTTAAGTATTAAAGATAACACATTTGAGACAAAAGAGAAGCATGTATATATACATATATATGTGTGGATCGTATACAAATATGGGTCACTGTATATCCAAAATGTGACCTCTCTTCTACATCATAAAATCATCTCCTATCCCTAGGGCTAGTGGCTGGAGAGTGTCGACTGGATGCTCCCTCCTGATCTGGCCGTGAAGGTGGACCCATGGGTGTGTAGCGTGATACAGATCGTGAGTGACTCTGAGAGGAACTCCTATGATCCCTATCCATAAGGATCGCACGATAGGTAGTAGCCTCGGTCTGAGCCGCTGCTAGATCTCGCCGTGCCTGCTGGAGGTCCTCTGATAGGACTCTCTCTCTCTGTCGCGCCTGCTGGAGGTCCTCTGATAGGACACTCTCTCTCTGCTGTGCCTGCTGGAGGTCCTCTGATAGGACTCTCTCTCTCTCCCTCCATATATATACCTGTACTCGGAATGGGAAAAACAAATCCTCATGCCGACCTGCGTTCCCCTGAGGCCTATAGGCAATCTGTGAGGAACTGGGGATCTGTGCTATCATGGAAATATCCATCATTGCCTGCTGAATCAGGGAACGCCATTCCTGCACATTAGCTGTGGTAGTAGAACAGATTTTTGTTAGTACCATTCTATATCATCAAAGCATTAATCAATCAATATAAAACCTACTATACCTGGATCTCCCTCGCGCCAGTAGGGATCATGATATGGTAGCATCTATGCCTGGGAACCGCTAGGCTCCTCTCGCTCGAATAATCTATCCACGATGGGTGTAGGCTGGACGGTAGTAGGGACAGGTCTCCGTATCGCCTCATGTTCCCCCTGTTGGGGAATAAGAGGTGGATCCAGAGCTATGGTATCGTCTCCTGAATGGTGGGGAGCTGCATCCGACTCCTCCTCATCATCTCTATCGTCCTCCTCGTCGTCCTCCTCGTCAGCCTCATCCTCGTCCTCATCCGCATCATCACCTGCATCCTCCTCCTCCTCGTCACTGGGCTGATCGCCTGTAGGTGGATCAGGATCTCCTGCCTCCTCATGACCCTCTCCCTCCTCTGGCTCCTCTGACCTAGATCCCTCGTCCTCGTCTCGGTCTCCATGTCTCCATGGGCCTGGATAGCTTGTCGGATGATCTGGTGGAAAGATAGGACCTGGATATGATCTCATAAACCATGAAACATATATGCGCTGTGCTCCAGGCTCTGCAGAATAATCAGTGACTACATCCTGATCGGATCCCTCTAGGTCTGTCATCTCAATGTCATCTACCATTGGTCTCGCTACTGCTCTAGGTCTGGGAAGGACCCGTGAATGTCGAGTATAGATGGGCACATCAGCTGGAACACACTGCTCTAGTCCGAACTACCTCCGTACTCGGTCGAAGTAGAAAGGGACTATGATGTGTGAATATCACCCCTACAGTAGGCGGTTCCTCTGTAGACATGCTAACTGTCTCTCCATACCATCCCATCTATGCATCCGTAGGTAAGGTCTCCACACTGTCACCTCGGCTGTCAGTCTGTCAAAAATCACTCTCCAATACAACAAATCTCCAAATCTCCACTCGCTGGTAAGTGGATAAGCGAACACCCTAGATCGCTCGCTCGCTGTACTCAGCGGAAAGCCGACGGGCCTGGTGCATGTGAAGTGCTCTAGAATCCACACCTGCAGAAGTGTGCATGTCATCAAACTGCAACCCTGTCCAAATACGTATTCCTCAAGGTCATGATAGAGATGTGCAAGCATACTCCGACCCCAAGCATACACTCTCCTGTGTCTCTCCATCGCTCTGATACACCATGTGAGACCCCCATGCATGTGTGTCCCTTGCCCATTAGGGCAGACGGCTAATGCTATGATGGCTATCATAAGGCGTCTCAGAAGTGGTACCTCCCCTGTAGGATGTAAGAGCCAGCTGACCATGATGCGACCTCTCATCTCGCTCGACATGACTCTCCCTATGCAATACACCTGCTCTCTCTGATGATCCTCCGCTGACCGATCGGTCGCGTATGTAACTGTCGCTCCTCTGATAGGAAGACGAAGTATACGGTACACATCCTCGAGTGTGACCGTCAGCTCTCCTACTGGAAGGTGAAAGGTGCATGTGTCAGGATCCCATCGCTCCATCAAGGCCATCAGCATCGCAGGATGAAATCGAATGGCCGGCATCAGAATCAAAGACCACAATCCCACAATCGATAGTGTGTCTCTCTCTGACTGAGTCAACCACGGAATCTGATCTCACAAAGTGCGAAGAATATGTCCCGTTGTATGCTCTCTCATGTACGGGAGACCCTGCAACACGAAAACATGACCGTAATCAGTACTCGATCATCAAAATCACAAATGCAAACTATCGTACATTGTATGCTAGCCTTGTAACCCCTCACCAGGCCCTGATTAGGGACCATGGCGCCCTGTCAGGGACCATGGCGCCCTGAGGGGACCATGGCGCCCTGTCAGGGACCATGGCGCCCCTGTCAGGGACCATGGCGCCCTGGGGGGACTAGGGCGCCCCACAGGGACCATGGCGCCCTAAGTGGGCCCCAAGTCAACCTCAAGGCCCGCATACGATCACAAAAAAGTGAAACATGCGAAAAATCAAAAGTCAAACGTTCAGTCAACTCACCTCATCCAGTGGCTCGTCATCGATCACGGCCTAGCGCAGGATCTCGATCCTCGTGGGACGCTCCGGTCGTCGTGAAGGCATGATGATGGCTATGTGGGCTCCGCTGCACTGAATAGTATTCTGAAATCAACAAAGTGACGAATACAAGTGTCACTTTCGAAGTATATACTCTCGTTTGTTTATTCTTAACTTTTGAAACCCTAATTTTCCTCTACCATTCATTTTATCATAACTTGGGTTTGGGAGATGCGATTTTCGAGCCGTTTGTTGCGTTGGAATCGTATTTTCCTTCCCCTACTCTCGGGATGTTCCAAAAAGTGCTCTGATGAAGCCTATTTAGTGAACACCCCTCATCAATACTACCTTACACAATTTGTCGCAAGTAAACATGCTACCCTGTTTCACCTCCCTAATAAGCAAGTCGAAACAGGGGGGGCATATAGCTACTCACAGATTTCATCACTTTCCTTAGTAAGCTTTAGGTGATTTTGTGATCTAACGTGTGCTTTGTAGGGTGCAGTTCCTAACTATGTACTGCAGATACCGCTGGGGGCTTCGTTCGACAACTTATGGATATATCCTTTTTCAAATAATGTTTACTTTTTTGTACTTTAGCTTTCATATGCACGTAGTACTCATATGACCGCTAAAGTGGGGGCTAAATGTAGCGTCGTAAATTGTATGCACTCGCTAGGGTGGTACAATTTCACACCTAGTTTAGCACCTGCCTTAGTGCATTTTACATTCTGCATTGCATTTCTCCTTTAGCACTTACTTAATCAAATTAATTAGGTCTAAGGTCCTATTTCGTCGTCCTTTGTGTTATAGAGTTGGGCCCTTTCGCTAAAGCGCGCCCTTCGCATTTTATTCCTCCAATACATCACTCAATCAAAAACCCTAATTAAGTCCTATTTCAAATTTGGGGGCTTGGTTTCGGGGTCAAAACATCTCGAAATCACCTGTAACTTCGGGATTCTCTCTAAAATCATCATATCCAACGGCCCTGAAAATTTGGTGAAAAGTTGTCGGGACCGTGGCGCCCGGAGTGCACATGGTCCTGGACATTTTTCCCGAAATTTTGGGAGCGTGATCCAATCATAAAATAAAGCTTAACCCCAAGAAATTGGCGGGATATTCAATCTCTAGGTCGGCCAAAATACGAATCTACGATCTAGGGTTTCCTACATAAGAGCTCTCTTTCTTCATTTGAAGGGATCCGATTTTTGTTTTCAGGAACTTCATAGGCAACGAAAGAGAAGATCTTGGAAGACTTCAACAACATTCAACATCATTCTATCAAGTATCTATCAAATTCATTCATCCACTTAGGGCTTGGAAGACATTGAAGAACAATAGGAGATTACCGACTGAAGATTGGCTTGTACTCCTCCCTTGAGGGTTGGGTATGATTTCATGTTGTTTTCATGTCTTTGCATAAGCTTCAATACGTCATTTATTCATGCTTTAGATCACATTGCATCTTGATTTAGAGCATTTACATTATCATTTGCAAGCAATTAGGGTTTACTTTCTAGGTTGCTCTAGTTTGCTTTCTTGCATTTTAGGACCTTGCACACACACTAGGTCTGCACACACAATACATTTTACAAAACAACTTGGCTATTCGTGGAGGTGGAAATCACCGAAGCGGGGGTTTGACTAAGGCAAAACCCTATATAGCCGCCCATACACCCTTTTTTAGATATCATTGCAGGTTTCGGGATTCGGACGACGCCGCGGGATACAGATCCGGAGAGAGAAGGTCGAGACAACACTCTGTGTCAAGTTGCAGAGCAGAAGACTGGGATAGGGACGCTGGGCGCCCTGGTCCTGCCAGGACAGGGGCGCTGGGTGCCCTGGTCCCTGGGACAGAGGCGCTGGGTGCCCTGGTCCTCCGGACAGACAGCTTACAGACAGCTTCCCGACAGTGTTTCAGAGTGCAGAACAGCAGTTTCCGGTGCGGTTTTCAGGACAGTGGCGCCCGCGCTCCCGTCCTGAACATTTTCAGTCCGATTTTGACTCCAGGTACACATCTGCATTCTTATTTCATCCTTGTATTTACAGTTGTTCATTGTTTAATCTCAATTCTGCAATCTTATTATTAGTTCATACTTGCATTTTGGGATTAGGGTTTGAACTTGTATCATTTTAGCTTTCAATTTCAACAAGGGAATAGAAATCCTAATAGATATCCTGTGGCTCTCTCTTTCACCAAAAGAAGTAGCCAATTGTGCAATATCTCTAGGCTCTTTCGTATTCCGTAATGTGTGTCAAAAGGTAGGATTAGGGCATGTTAACCTAGTCTCGCTTTTTCCCCTACACAGTTGGGATCATAGCGCTAGATGGGAGTAATGAATGTTGATCAATGATAAATAATTATTCCCATGAGTTCATCTTGTAAGCATCTAAAAATGGTCAATGCTTGTGGTGTCATACTAATGTAGGAGCATCTCTAGTTCACAACAATCTTGCATCGACCAGAAAAAAAAATTCCTTTTCTATTTTGTTTTCTGTTTGCAATTTTAGCTTTTCTTTTTGTGTGTCCTGGTTTTAGCTCACCAGTTCTTGTGGAGTTGGATTCTACTTGAAGACTTTATCATTTTTCTTTCTTTTAAACTGCATCTCATTTGGTTCACTTTCTGATAAGATATCGCTATCAGTTTCCATGATAATCTCTTGTTACCGGTTGTTCCTTTGTTACCAGTTGCCTGAGACCTATTCTAGTGATCTATCGAAACCCATTCTGAAGCTTGCAGAGCCTTGGATGTTGATCTTGATGTTTCTTGGTGTATGGCTAACCTTCTACGCTTCATCCTTTGGATTTTCCAGACAAATCTCTTGGTGGAGGTCGACCTTGTTCATTTTGCATGTTAGGTCTTGTTCTTCAGGTTTTGATCCTTTTTGAGCTGACTAGATCCTTTGGATCGATGTATATTTATAATCATTCTTTAGAAGGTACTCAATCAGGAATCAAGGAGTATCAGATAGATAGACTGTGCCTAGAAGATAGATCATTCGATTCAAGGTCCTGTGTGACCTATTCTACTAGGCCTGTGCGTCGGTATGTTGTAACTCGGTTGTTACCAGTTGGATGTAATTAACTTTCATACAATAAAACTATCTGTTATGCATTGCCTCCATCATATCTGTGTGATTCCATTGTGTTTACTCTTACTAACCAATTTGGACTGATCTCATTGAGGTCTCTCCTCGCCGGTGACTGCATCACATACTGTAACATGTGTGCATGATCTTATTTTAGATTTTTCGTATCTTACTAACATTTCTTCTATGTCACACATTCGATCTTTATCATTTGTCGAAAAGTTGTCATTATTTTGCATTCTCTCCTATTTGAGTTCAATGCTCTCGCATTTCAATTAGATCTTGTCAATATCATTTTCTAATTGCAATCAGTGGTCTTGATGATCTTATCATGTCAATTGGAGATTCTCAATCCTAATCAGTGTCAAATTAGGGTTTTTTCCTATATCTTTATCAATTTCAATTAGTTACCAATCATCTTTGATCAATTATCAATCATTTTGGATCATTTTGAATTTCTTTCAATCTTCAATTGTCATTGTCAATCTTTTACCAATTCGCAATCGATTCATCATCGATCCTTGTCAGTCTTTATCAAAGGTAACCTTCATCAAATCGATCTTTTGTCACTCTTTGATCAATTTGTCATTGATGTCAATAAACCATGAATCTTCATCAATTTTGGATTAATTAGTCATTGATCCTTTGTCAATTAAATCATTTATCATTTAAGACCAATTTGTCATTGGGCTTTGTCAATCAATGTCATCTCAATTATCAAGTCCTTGTTAATTGTCCTTTTGATTGTGATTGTTGTCATATATTTATTCCTTTAATCATGTCAGAAGCTAATTTCATTTCTAGTCCATCTCCTAAGGTTTCATGATTAATTCATTTGATCCCTTCTAACTCTTTCTTTTAGGTTAAATGAATTTATTCACTTATCCTAAGTGTCCTATGTCACAATTAAATTAATTATTTAATTGGCTAATTAGTTTCCCTCCTTTTCTGAGCTAATTAATAAATAAAATTTATTAATTAGTGTCACCTAATTTTTCTAATTTTCAAATTTCCCTTTTCCACCTAATTTTCTCCAAACATTTCCCATTAATTTCTCCTTTAATTTGTCTCCTCTTTTCATGCTCATTTTGTCATTAAATCAATGAGCATATTTTGAGGATAATTTGTCATAATCAAGTGGCTATTTTACCTCTCTATCATGTCATAATTGGTGAGCACAATTTGCTCTCAATTTGTCATCACATTTGTTATTCAATCATGTCATAATCAAGCCAATTTTTGAATTTGTATCCCTTTTCAATTGCTCATCAATTTTGGAGATTTTTTTCCTATAAATTGAGTCCTTTTCTTCAATCATGGCTAACCACAATTCGAGTACCTTTCTGGTGTCACTTTCAAATCCATCCTTTGCAATCCAACTTAGTCTCATTTTCACTTGCATTTGTAGGTGACACCACATTGATTTGAAGGAGAAATAATGCCAATGGAGGAGCTATGAAGGAGATTCATGCACTTTAGTTTGTGTTTTCTTTTTAATTTCGTCTTCATTTCCTTTATTGAGTGTATTAGGATTTGATTTCATAGGCTTGTTAGGTTTTGTGGTTGCCTAATTATATGCTTTTGATACTTATTCCCGATTTCCTAGTTACATGTCCAATTGCAAATAAGAATCTAGGGAATCATCCACCAATCTCTTCTTCTCTTCAACACTTGGCCCACACATCCTTAATTCACAAGCCTCTGGGCTAACTTGTCATATACCTATATGGATCATAGTTCCAATAGTCATTAAATATTTTCTAACTTAGAGGCTAACAATCTTTTACTCCAAGAAGGTTTACAAACCTCTTTTGATTATAATATTCCCTTTTAAAAAAAACAAAAAAAAACAATAAACAATTGAAGTTTATGAATGCCCTCTTTCTTTTTGCCTCCCTATTTAGAATCAATAGTATCCATTTGAAACATGAACTTAAGAGCTAATACCCTATAAAATTGATATGTTTGGAAAGTATGAAAACACCTTACCTGAAACAATGCAGCCTAATCATGGTAAATTGCTAGCTGAAATATAGGTCAAATGGTATCTTACTATTTTGTATCAGTTTTTTTTTTCCTTTCTTTCAATCCAACAAGGTTACTGTCCAAAGTTTATGAAACGATGTTGGTGTAGCAAAGGACAGGAATGATCCTTTGGGGATGATTGGGATCCTTGTATGCGGCCAAGTGCATGAAATTTTGAAACAATGGAGCATTTTAGTAAAGGACCGAATGAACAAGTAAAGAAGAGAACCTGAAGGTCTGCTATGTTTTAAAATTTACAAGCCGATAATGCATAGTACTGACAATGGTCTCTGCGAAATTAATCAAGACTTGGTTTCAGGATATGGTTTTGAGTTCGTGCAAAGCTCCCAACTAAGAGTCATACACCTCCCTACAGTGGTCCATCCCAAAGATAAAGGCGGACATTAGGCATGCATCTCTCATAGTTTTTTTAAAGTATTCATAGCTGACTAAAATCATGTGACTGAAAACATGCCTTAGCAACGAGAGATTACCCTATTAACACAATCTTTTTTTACTTTTGCCTTTCTTTTCGTTGATTATCTTGTCAAAATTAAAAAGTGAGGTTATGAAATGCTATTATACAGGGAGATAAATATCGTATCTAATGTCCTTAGTTTTAGCGTCTTCTGACGTATGGTATTGTATACCTGCACCTTTTATTTTTCAACTGCCCAGCCTTCTTTAGTAAAAAGAATTCCTTTTTTTCATATATTTTATCAAAATTTCTCCTTAGAAACATGCCAGTGGCAACGTTATCTTTTTCTTGACACTTCTCCCTTTATTTTCATTTATTATCTTGTCAAGTAAAGTGAGAACCAAATGCTATTATACAAAGATCTATATCGAATCTGCTGTCCTGCTCACTGTGCAGAGTCCATTACAAAGTTTTCAAGCTCTTCCGAATGGAATCTTAAGTAATAAAATATGATTTCTTCAAACGTCACTTAAAAGAACTCAAATATCTAGGAATGTAAGGGTTTGATTTCATATCCATGTGTAATATTATAATTATTTTATAAATGATAATGCACACAAGATTCTTCCATGGATTGGGGGACACCTTTTCATAAACCATGTGTGGAAGATATGTGGAAGTGGTGTGATCGTAGAAATGACTTTGGGTCCTACGGCACGTTTTAAAATATGAAAATTTAGACTTTAATTTGGACAATTTGGTAACTTTTTTGTATTGAGTTGGTTTACCAAATTTTTCATTGAACAAAGGATCATATAGCAAGTTTTAAAATATGAAAATTTAGAGTTTAATTTGCTTTGGTTTATTTTTTTATTTTTTTTCTGATTGAACAAAGTAGGGTTTGTTTAGAATGAGTAGGCCTTGTGTTTTAGTTGTACATATCAATAAGTGTGTACGAGATGTATAATTGAAATGAATGTGAGGTGCCTAGATAATTAAAGGTAAAATAATGAGATGGAAGGTGGATTTTAGATTTTATCAATTTCTAAGTTTAATTGATCCAAATTCAATGTTAAGCATGTGATATATGAGTATCAAAAGAAGAAAATGTGAACTAAATGTATAGGAGAGATAACTAGCATTACTTTTCTAAAATGTACTAATTTAATTAACAAGTCAAATAAATTTCCTTCAAGAAAAGAGGAAAGTATAAGTGTAATTTGATGCTTTGCAAAAAGGAATGGTTAGGATATTGTCAAGACAAACACACAAAACAACAAGCAACAAACAAGTGTTAGTGTTAGAAATCACAAATCAAACACTATCCTAAGCAAGCATATCAAGAGAGACACAACACATAAAATAGAAAGCTTGATAACTCTAAGAAATGCAACAAGGCATCTAAAAATGCTCTCCACCATGCTTGTAGCTTCTCCTCCCTTGTTCCTCTCCTCTCCAAGTTTCCAAATGAGTGTAGCTCTCAGTAGCTTTTTGCACTATTATGGATGTCTTATGGAGATTCAAGATTGAAAATGCTTTAAACTATGCAATGCAAGTGTAAAACAAACTAAATATGAGATTTTATGTAATTAACTACGATTAATTTTAGCCAAAAGACAATGTGAGTTATGCTAGAATGCTCTCTAAAATTCACTATAAGTTAGATGCATACAAGATTTTAGGATCTGGATTATGAAAAAATGAGCTCTATTTATAGGTAAAATGGAGCAATGGAGGGCTGAGATTGAGTATTCTCATCAAGGGTCAGGATTGATGGGTTTATGATCCATGTGAGGGCTTTCAATCCAATCCCGGGATGACAAATGTCAACAAAAGATGGCTTGAGAAGAGAGGGAATAAGCATTAAATTCTTGACATGACTTGAGGGTTAACTTGGGAGGTAAGGTTAATGTTGAGTTGAATTAATAAAATCATTATCCAATAAATAATGTCTTTATCCAATGGATAAAATCTTGTGCAAGAGTTAGTGAGGATAACCATGCTCAAAGCAATAAATGCTTGAAGAGACCCATGAGTTAAATGAGGGTTGAGTTAGAGGTAAAGTCTCTAACCATGGGGGCAAGTGGATTTAACCATAAATGGTTATGTAAGAGCCATTAATGATTATTTAAGAGTCATTAGTGGTTTGGAAGACTTCAGGGGTTAGCTTGTTGAACACATAAAGCATTAAATATTTTTTCAAAGACTTTGAAGGCTTTGAGAAGTGAGTCCAAGTTGCTTAGGAATGTGCAAATATTTAGGGGATGGGATTAGGCTAATGAGGAATAGTTTAGAAGAGTCTAAAAGGGGATTTAGAATTGCAAGTGGGTTTGGTGGGTGAGGGAAAATAAGATTTTAAATTAAAATAAAATTATTTTATTTCAATTGTGATTGCAACTTGCATTCATGCAAGTGGGGGGGGGATTTAATGATTTAAATAAATGTTTTAAATATTTATTTAAAAGAGGAAAGGGAATTAAATTAAATAAATAGGATTTAGTCATTTAATTGATTGTGAATTTGGTTTAATGAATTAATTGAAATAAATTCAATAATTTATTTAATTAATAGGAGAATGGTTGAGGAGAAATTAATTAAATGTTAATTTAATTAACTGTTGGCTAGTGGGTTTATTAATCAAATAAATAATAAATATTCATTTAATAAAATGGACAGATTTATGTGACTACATTTGCCCCTCTTTGAGACAGTGTGGTTTATCGCGTCGTTTCAAAGAAATAAAAATAGGAGAGAAGACATATGCCCCATAAATGTTAATTTAATGGGTGGTATGCCCCCTTGAGAGATGGGCCAAAAAATTTTGAAAATCAAGTGATCTCTCGAAAAAGAACGAGAATTGGTGGGGAGATAGAAGAGAAGAAAATAGAAATAACGGTGAAAGAATGGAAGAAATCGGGAGTAAAACGGAGAAATGAGAGGCGCTGGAAATTCATGAGGACCACGACAATGTGCGGGGTAAAATTAGGGTTAGGGCTTACAGTATATATGGAGGAGAAGGGGTAAAAATAGGGTCATTTGCATCAATCTCCACAGAGATTCAAAGCTATGATAGTGAATTTTATGCATTTTTATATGTTTTTCCAAGCGTCCAAGTCCAACTATTACAATATGCTAAAACTATGTTTTAGCGTGGTTGTCACCTAAAATAGTGTTTTTGTGCCACTGCTATAGTGCTATTGCATAGTGGTTTTAGTGCAATTGTTTTGTTGTAGCGCAGTCATATAGTAGTATTAGCATGAATGTTTTTGTATCACGATTGAGTCAATGTTGTAGCGCTATCGCCATGTTATGGCACTTTTGTATAGGTCTTTTAATGCTTTTGTTGTTTTAGGGCTAGTGTGTAGTTATTTTAGCATGATTGTTAGTATAATAGTGCTATTGTCCAAAAAATAGATGCCCCAGTGTTAGAAAAATAATCTCCTAATGCTGGTGTTGAGTGGATGGATGGATAAGTTGTTTTGAATCATAGCAGCCCCTTTGAGGCTAGGTCATTATGATAAATGCCTATTGTAGTCTAGTTTTGTCATGATCGCTTACCTGTTGAGACCGAAAGATACTTGATCAAAGTATCTGTTTCTAGTCTAGGTTTAAACTTAAGAAAGTTTGAAACAAAACAACTAATGAAGTGGTTGATGTGCTTGTAGGAGGATCTTCCCATGTTTCAGATGCAGGAGCGGCATCCGGCCATACAGTAGCTGCAAGATCGGCTAATTGAGGTAGAGATTGATTGTGTCGCAGTTACTGGATTATATGACATGATGTACATGCCCATGATTTGGACGAATCACGGACTAGTGACTGCATTAGCAGAGCGGCGGCACAATGAGACCTGCACATTCCATTTATCGATGGGAGAGATGACCATTACACTAGAGGATGTGTGGAAGATTTTACACATTCCTATCCAAGGGGATCTGGTGATGTATGACCGAGGATTGGGTACAGCAGCGGTACAATTGATATTCGATGAGGATGTCTATATTTAGGATGTCTCAATCGTGTGGGAGGAGATAGCGACGTTATATGAGCCATTACCAACTGTTTGATCAGGCATTGTCAGGGGTTTGTTGTGCCCCAATCAACGATCGCATGGACTGGTCATGGGTTGGGGCCACGTGATTGAGCGCATGGTGACAAAATGGGACCCTCTATGCATGGGGGCCATGTGTGCTATCACACCTATACAAGGAGCTTCATGAGGTGGTTTATCGGGAGATGAGCTTGCTGGGGGTTGGCATTACTTTGTTGCATATTTGGGCATGGGAGCACGTGCTAATGATAGGACCGGTGTGCTTGAGATTCAGGATAGTAGATGAGCCCTACGTGTATATGTACGGAGGTATGATGAGTCAGCCCCACTTGGGGAAGTTGGAGTGGTGGCAGCGGGCATTAGATGATTTGGATGCAGTGATATGGAGGCCATACATTGAGTGTGAGCCTTGGGAGGATGATGCAGAGGCTTTGCCTTATGTATTTATGACATGACATTTGATTGGTAAGACATCCTACAATATTAAGAGATAGGTACCCTATAGAGTGATGAGGTAGTTTGGTGGGAGGCAGGCATTGCCAAGTGGATCAGGGGAGTATGCATGAGCGGTATGGGAGAGATTCTAGTGGGGGCCAGTGTTATCGTATGATCAAGCCTTAGCCGATTTTTAGACTTTACAGGAGAGACCATGGCATATGAGGCCAGGGATTGTGGATGTAGGAGTGATACAGGAGTACATGCAATAATGTACCACGCATCCTATTCCACGTATTTCAGATCTAACTGAGCTGGTACCATCATTTGAGGATGATAGGAGATAGCAACAGAGGAGAGGAGGCAGAGGAGTAGGAGGAGGAGGTGGTGGGGGAGGTACAAGAGGTGGTGGAGGAGGAGGAGGAGGAGGAGGAGGTGGAGGGGGTGGGGGTGGTGGATTTGGAGATGGGGGTGGATTTGGAGGTGGAGGTGGTGGAGGAGGACGGTTAGAGTAGAGAGTGAGAGGTGAGAAACTGTTGCGACTATCATAGGGTCCTTTTATTTAGGGAGGAGTCAGATTAGGTGGCAGGGATATGGGGGAGAGAGGCACCTATGGATATGGGAGAGGGAGCTACTGGTGGAGGAGAGGGAGCTACGGGTGGAGGAGAGGATCCTATGGGGATGGGAGGAGTAGATCTGCAGGAGCATATGCTATTATATATGCAGACTTGACTTACAACAGCCAAGGCACGGGTGGAGGATTGTAAGGTAGAGAATGCAACTAGAGTTTTTTAGTTGTTTGCATGGGAATCAGAGTTGACAGTAGTGAGGCGAGAGTGGGATGATGCTATGGATAGGGTGATCCAGTTGCAGGAGAGAGTTCTGGCATTAGAGGGAGTACACAAACATGGTCCATCGACTGACTCATTGGTGAGGGAGCTATAGCGGGTAGGTGGAGAGGTTTACTATTGGCAGGGTTTATATGAGCAGTTGATGCCATCCAGTCAGTGGTCACTGATTTATTCACAGATGCATCGAGCGAGATCAGAGCAGTCTCAGAGGATGCAGAGCAGTGGTGGTGTTATGGGTCCTCCACGGCGAGATAGTGCGGGTGGTACATGGGGTAGTGGTGGAGTAGGCAGTGATGGGGGTGCAACATTTGGCCAAAGTGCCATTTGAGAGAGATTTATGTATTTTATTACATTGTCATCTTGGATTGTGACTTGGATGGCTCTTGGTAGCTGATATTTTTGACATCATTGTACTCTGATACATGTATGTTTTTGTGAGATGATATATGATGTGATATATGAGGAGATCCCATATTTTGTGATGATATGCATGTTGATGATATGTATGGATTTATGCAAGATGATAATTTATGATTTATGCTTAGATGGATGTTTTTACTTGTTAGATGTTTATGTTGATGAGATGATTTCTATATGCATGTGATGATGATTTTATGATGTCTATTGCATGTTTATGAATGTGATGATAACATGTGGGTGTAGGTTAATATATGTATGATGATTTGTTGTAATGTTTTATTTATGTAATGCCATGATGACAATGTATGCAAAATGATGAATTAAATGATTCTATTTATGAGATAGATATAGTATGTGTGTTTAGGTGGATGAAATGATGATATGCAATTGTGTGTTTTATGTAAATATTTGTGGATGGTTTTAAAAATGAATGCAAAATAGATAAACAAATGTAAAGTACAAATGTTTATGTGATGATTTCTAAATGAATGCACTTTTAAAATGAAAAATAAATGTTGAGATAAATGTTTATGTTATGATTCTAAATGACTTAAAATATGACTAAGTGATAAAGGAAAGTGATATGATAATGCAAATAAATGTAACTAAGGGATAATTAATAATTACACCTTAATGCAATTAAAAGGATAATGAATGCATCTTAATGAATCCAGATGAAACTTGTAAAGATGAGAATGAAATGAATGAGTATAAGATTATAATAGATGGATAGATGAATGTACTTGACTAATAGATAGATAAATGCAAATGAATGCAACTAAATGAATCTAGATGAATGTATTGTAAACAAACTTAAATGATGATGAATGATTTTGAATGATTTAAAAGACATGCAACTGTACCTAGATGACTAAATGAATGTAAATTAATGGATAATAATGGAAGTAAATGAAATGATGGGAAATTTATACAAATGAGTCTAAATGCCTTTATTTGCAATGATGAAATGATGTAAGGATGTTAATGTAAGTAAATGATAATGAATGTGACTAAATGATATTAGATGCACTTAACTAAATATCTAAAATAGATGTAATGAACCTACATGCAAGTAAAAGATAATGAACTAGATGCATTTAAATGCAACTAAATGCAATGGAATGATGATGTTATGTGTTTATGATAGATGAATGCAAGTTGCTGATAAATTGCATGATGCACTGATGATGTATCAGAGAACTCTATCTTGATTGTATCCAAGATCAGTTTATATTAAATAACTTCTCATATTTTAACTTGTTCATACTTGCATACAAAACCATAAATATGAATAATGAATGATCAAATGGATGGGTGATATGCAACTGAATGCAATATAAATAGATGAGATGAAATGACGATCCATAATGCTTTATTTTGTTCATCATTGAGCAATGGTAGTATCAATCTTGGACAAGGCAGTAGGAACCAAGTTTGGACCATTGTACCTATAAGCAAGCAGCATAGATAAAGAATATGGACCCTCCATTCTGGTTCATGTGTAGATGGTCGAGGTATACACTATAGTTAGTAAGCCATAGTGATCCATGACTATATTTTTTTATATGATCATGTAGCTTAGTGAGCTTCCCATGTAGACACCATTAGTACACACCCCAAAACTTCATTGGAAAAATTCGCAGACAATAAACAAAATGACACTTAAGAACCATCCCGACGACTCTAATCACTTGTGGATATCCCAAAGTAATGTAAGAACCTGATATAAATGAATAAATAACTTATCAAACTGACCAAGTACTTGATAGCTTAAACATAATTTTATTGTCAAAGAAAATGTTATCTTGTCTTTGTTTTGGTAAGGAAGGATGCATCCTTGTTAAGACAGTTATGTGTCGATGTTTGATTGTTTGGTTGATTTGATAAGTGGTCATCATTTGAGTATCTCAATATGTCTATTTGATGTTTTCTTTGATGCGTATGTACAAAGGATATTATGAGTTGCCATGTTTTATGTTGACTTTTGATGTTTTATGATGTTTTTATATTTTGTGAGTTGTTTTTGAATGTTTTTGAATTTTGTGAGATAGTTTTGAATGAAAAACTCAATGAATCACAAGTAATGTAGAATCTACTTCCATCAATAGGTTAAGGGAATTGCCCCCAGTTTAGGCATGACTATGAAAAAGCAGGATGCAAGACGCATGAAGGGCTATCCCTAATTGCAGATCAATAATAAGCCATGTTTTGACAGATGGATGTGTTGATGCAATGAATGCGATTGCAACAAGTCTAAAAAACAATGGAGCCATATCCTTTATGAGTGGCGCCTGTTTGCCAGGTTTTCACCATCGTACTTACCCAAGGTGCCACTGGAGTGGTTGTTCACCATTTGGATGCATGATTTTTCTTTACTATTTTGATTTTTTTGTATTTTCTTCAGGACATTTATCTGAATGTTTTTGGTACTCTTTCTGGTATGTATTGGAGCTTGATGCCCTGTAAAGCCTATGTATGAAACCATTTGAGGTGCATGTTGTTGATCACATCTACTAGCGGTTCTCTTTGTAAAGTAGCCAACTGATATGCTCCTGACCCAAATAAAACAGTGATAACATATGGACCCATCCAGTTTGATTCAAACTTTCCCTGATGTTCTCTATTTGGTTGGTTACGAGGATTCTCTTTGAGAACAAGATCACCTACCTCAAATGTACAAGGTTTAACCTGATGATTATAGCTTCTGCTCATGTGTTGCTGATAGGTTGTGAGGTGGTTGTATGCAACTTGTCGCCTTTCATCAAATAGTTCCAAGTCTTGAAGACGGGAGACTCGATATGCTTCATGATCTATCAGGTTATGCAAGGAAACCCATAAAGATGGTATCTCGACCTCAATAGGAAGGATAAATTTTGCGCCATAGACCAGTGAGTAGGGACTTGCACCTGTAGGGGTTTGAATGCTACTTCGATACACCCATAGTGCGGGATTTAATTAAATGTGCCAATCATGGCTGACATCATTGATTGTCTTCTTGAGGATTCTCAATATGTTCTTGTTCGATGCTTCAGCCTGACCATTTCCTTGTGAGTAATAGGGAGTGGAAAAGCGATGTTGTATGTGAAACTTCTTGCAGAGCTCATGAACATCCTGATTTTTGAAAGGAAGTCCATTATCTATGATGATGGACATGGGTACACCATACCAGCAGATGATGTAATTAAGGATGACTGACGTGATCTTCTTGTCGGTCACTTGGGTAAGTGGAATAACTTCGATCCACTTTGTGAAGTATTCGGTGGCAATAATAATGAATTTGTGGTCGTTGGATGAAGATGGATGAATTTTACCCACAAGGTCAAGTTCCCATTGAAAAAAGTGCAATGGTGTTGTGATTGGTTGCTATTCTGTGCTGGTGCATGTTTCAGGTCTCCATGAACTTGGCATTTTTGGCATTTTCTAACAAAATAATAGGAGTCTTTTTCCATGGATGACCAATAGCATCCAGGGCACATGATCTTCTTTGCTAAGGAAAGACCGCTTGAGTGCATCCCATAAATTCCTTCATGTACCTCTTCCAAGGGCTTTGTTGTCTCATCCTATTCCAGACATCGAAGGAGAGTACCATCAAGGTTGCATCGATATAGGGTTTCAACAATGATGGTGTATCGAGCGGTTTGGAGAATGAAGGTTTTGCGTTGGTTATTTGATTGGTTAGGAGGAAATGTGTGATCGCGGAGGTAGGTGTAGAACACACCGTACCATAGGGATTAAAAACCGACAAGGTGACATATCATCTTAGATTCAAGGATATCATAAGTGGAAATCCAAAGTTGTTCTACCAAGAACTTGTAGTGTGTTGAATTCTATCGAAGATCTAGGAGAGATGTGATGGTAGCCATGGCGTTAGTAGCTCGATTTTGATTTCTAAGTGTCTACTCAAAGGTGATATTTGTAAATGATTCTTTTAGATTGTCCACCATTTGCTTGTATGGCATGAGTTTATCATCCTTGGTCTAATATTCATCTGACTTGTCAGATGACTAGTTGGGAGTCACCATATATTTGTAGCTCTTTTAGTTTCTATTGTATGGCTAGTCTGAGTCCATTGATCAGGGCCTCATATTATGCTATGTTTTTCATACATGGAAAAGTTAGCCTATAAGACTTCGGCATGTTGTTACCTTGAGGTGTGATAAATAGAATGTCTACCTCCAAGCCCTGTCTAGTATATGAACCATCAAAGTAGAGCTTCCATGGTTGTGTTGTTGTGATTATGAATCTCTTCATCTGGAAAATTGGAAACAAGAGGATGATCACTTGTGAGGGGTGCATTGGCCAACTGATCGACAATAACTTGGCCCTTGATAGCCTTACGGTCCACATACTCAATGTCAAATTCACTTAGAATCATCGCCCATTTGGCCAAGTGGACTATCAATGTTGCTTTGCCGAGTAGGTACTTTAGTGGATCGATCTTAGCAATGAGTTGTACTTTATGCGTCAACAGGTAGTACCTTAGTTTAGTGGCTGCCAAGATTACTGCTAGGCAAGCTTGCTCAATAGATGTGTAATTGAGTTCATAGCCGACCAGTGTGCAAGAGATATAGTATATAGAACACTCTTTCCCTTTTGCATTGTGTTGAGCCAATGGCACTCCCAATGCTGTATTTGTTGCTGAAATCTAGAGCAATAGAGGTCTACTTGGATCTGGTGGGATCAACAATGGTGTATTCATGAGATAGTCCTTAAGTATCTGGAATGCTTGCTGGCATCTGGCATCCCATTGAAAGCGGATGTTTTTGTGTAACAAGTGTGTAAAGGGATGACATGTATCTGCTAGTTGTGCAATGAATCTTCAGATGGATTGTAGCCACCCTTGTAATGTCCTTAGCTGACTGATGTTCCTTGGAGATGGCATGTCCATGATTGCTTTGACCTTTGCCAAATTGACCTTAATGCCTTTGCTTGAGACAATGTATCCTAGAAGCTTCCCTGAGGTTACTCCAAAGACACATTTCTTTGGGTTGAGTCGAACATGATATTGTTCTAGTTTGTCAAAGATTTTATCTAATATTGCAAGATGACCTTCTCTTGTTAATGATTTGTCCAATAAGTCGTCAACATAATCCTCCATTATGGTATGCATCATATCATGAAAGATGGTGGTCATTTCTCTTTGATAGGTCACCTCTACGTTCTTTAGACCAAAAGGCATTATGTTCCAATAGTATGTTCCCCATGGACATGTGAAGCAATCTTATGTTGATCTTTTGGTGCGATCTTTATCTGCTTGTACCCTGAAAAGCCATCCATAAGGGAAAGCATGGCATGTCCTATTGTTAGGTCCACGATCATGTCAATGTTTGGTAGGGGGAAGTCATCTTTGGAGGGGAGGATGTCAAACCTTTCATCCATAGGCACCTCAGAGAGGTTTTCATCATTGGATACGCTTTTTCTTTTTTCTTTTTTGGGATCAAACAGTGCCACAGTGTGGTTTTCACTAGAAGATCTCCATGTTTTATTGTGATATTTTCGCAACTGAAAGGTTTGGCATCTGCCCCAAAGTATGTTGTGCTATTAGGTTCAATGGCAAATCCACCTTTGTGATCCTTGCTTGGTATGTTATCTCATAATTCCAAAAAGTCAATGATCTTCTCATCATTTTGGAACTGGTCAAGACATGTGTGATTTGGTTGGTTCCATTCGATGAGTTTAGGATGGATAATGTGCATTACCTCATCGATTGGGTTAAGTTCATAAGATGTGTCAGTGAGGGTTAAGACATTATGGTGAAGGTCATTGATGGTACTCTCCTTGTCAGAATCAAGCGTAGGATGTGACTTAGGGTCTGTGGAAGGTGTTTCCAATTAAAGAACCCAAAAGGTTTTAATCTATGCCTCTTCGTAAATAGGGATTTCTTTGCGAGGTTGAGGTGGATATGTGTCTTCCTCATATGAAGTATTGAGGTGTACAGAATCAAATTCCCACTCATGTGAGTCGGTCTCTGAGTCTCTTTCCAGCATCCAATTACTATACCAAACCGGGATATCTTTTGAGTTAAACATTGCAGGCATAATCGACTGATTTACTTTTGGAAATAGAATGGTTGGTGCTACGGGAGGATTATTAGGATTAGTGAATCTGATACTAGGAGTATCGACGTTGTTGAATCTATTATTTCTGATAAAATTATCAGTGTTGTTGATACTACTGGGAGTTCTGATACTGCTAATGTTGTTGTTGATGTGGTTGTTGCTGGTGATGGGATTGTTGGTTTGATTGGTGGTATGATTGGTGTTATGGATGGTTTTGATGAGATTCTCAACTTGATTGGGGCAGTTTTGTTAGGTTTCCCTTTGAATCTGAGCTTAGGAAGAGCCTCTTTTTAAAAACCTAATCCAATGTTATCTTTAGGCTTTAATTCAGGCTGCAACGACTTGTGTCATCCTTGCTTGCAAGGTCCCAAAGCACTCTAACCATCATAGCCCATTCTTTGCATAATGGTAAGGCCTTTGCCATATTGATCCATGGGAAGCTTAGCTTGTGGGATTTCCATGGTGATAGGGTCTTTATAGATCCATTTTGCCAAGTCCTCATCTCTGGTCTCCTCTTCCTGACTCTTTCCAAGGATAAAAGGGGCCAAAGTTCATGCTGGATTGACTAGTTGTGCTTGAAGTAACCTTTGAGGCTTACCATGAGTTCTAGGGGAAGTGGGTAGTTTCCCAACACAAAAGAGTTGGCATAGATTGTATTCCCCAGGACCTTCCTCTACCATTTTCATTTTTAGCTTCTCTTGCTTTGGTATAGTGGTGTTTGAACTGGAAATGGAGGCTAGACTTACATATGATGTGGATGGGATAGCTTCTCTGTTGTTGCGAATGGTAATCTCTAGCTGATGGTTGATATTGTTACAATATGCAATTGGATTTGAATCACCCAAGATTGTAATTTCTACATTGTTATGAGGAAACTTGATACACTGGTGATAGGTGGATGGAACGGCTTGCATGGTGTCTATCCAAGGTCTTCCTAACAAAAAATTATATGGCAGAGGAAGGTCCAAAACTTGACATATGATGTGCTTCACCACTAGGTCCACTCAGATTGGTAACACAACTGCTCCTTATGAAGAATGCTCTGCATCATCATAGGCTTTTATGGTTAGATTTTGCAAGGGTCCACTGATTCAACTGCATATCCTAATGTTGTGACCAATTGTAATGTACATATATTTAGGCCTGCTCCATTGTAAATCAAGACTTGCTTGATCCCGTGTTGGTTGATAAATCCTTCAATATGGAGTGAGGTGTTATGAGGTTGTTGGAAGGATGTATTGTCACTTTTAGAGAAAGTGACACAATGTGATGACCTCAGATTACCAACCATAGCTTGAAATTCATCTGTATTTAGCTTGGCAGGGACTAACGCTTCTTGGAGAGCTTGATCCAAGATTGTTTTATGAGATGGGGATAGGTACAAAATCTATAAGATGGATATAAGTGTGGGTGTCTTATCTAATTTTTCCATAAGGTTATACTTCTTTGGGATGGAGGTTGTGCCTCGTGGAGCTACTTTAATGGTAATCTTGCTACGATGTGTAACAACATTGTAGGTAGGGTTTGGATCTTTGATGTTGATGGTTGCAATTTGTGCATTGGCACGATACAGGTGATTCACAGTGTAATTATAGGCAGCTCGTGTATAATTAGTTGTATCTGTGTTTCCCCCCGAAGTGGAAGGACCCCTTTGATCTTGTGATGGAAGCGGATTCTTAAACATGAGATTATCATTATTTAAGGTCTTTGGATCATGTCCTTCAATTTGAATTTTGCCTTGGTCAATAAGATCTTGAAAAAGATCTTTTAGTCTATGGCAATTACTTGTTTTATGCCCTTTCCCTTGGTGGAATTCGCAATGTTCATTATCTCTCCACTATGGAGGTTTGACCTAAGGTTCATAGTTAGATGTCTTTGGTGAGGTCACCAGATTTGAAGAGACCAATTGACACAATACTGTTTTGATAGGTTCTCCTAAGGGAGTGTATGTACATTTTGGTTTATAATTTTTTTATCGTTGTCTTAGTTCCTCTTACAGTGTATTGCGACCTTGATTTTGTGTTGGAGCAACAATGTTGTTTTTAGGAGGGGGATTTTGCCCCACAAAATCAGACCACAGGTTGTGCACTCTTCATGGTTCTTGCATCTACAACCCCGTCATTGATGATGTTTTTTTTTTATTCCAGAAGTTAGGGTTATCACTATTAAAGCACAGGTGAGGACCATATTATGGTTCACTATATATCTTGATAAGTTCCTTTTTTATGAGGGCCCATTCACATTTTAATCCTTGGGTGATCATGTCAGCAAAGGATTTTGTGCCCTTTATGTCTAGGTGGAATTCCATTTCATCGTTCAAGTTGGAAATAAATATTTCCACAAGCTCTCGTTCAGGTAGATGAAGAGAATGCCTACTAGATAGTTGTCTCCACCATTGCAGAAAGGCTGAAAATAGCTCCCCTGGTTTTTGCTTGGTATTACACAGATCTGCCATGGTAACATCATGTTCTATGTTGTGTGAATAATGTGCGATGAACTTTTAGATAAGTTCCTAAAATGTTCTAATGTCACATGTTAGTCAGGAAAACCATTGTGTGGTTGTCTCTCCCAAACTCTGAGGAAAAAGGCACATTAGATATGTGTCTTCATATGCCACTTCTAGGAAAGCTGAGTGAAATTCCCTGACATGATCTCTAGGGTCTCCTTTTCCCTGATACTTTTCAAACTTAGGTGTTTTAAACCCTCATGGAAAATATGGCATATGTAGGTTCCTATCAAAGGGATAGGGACAAATATCATTAAGTGAAAACCAGGTAGTTTTCACACCACTGTGGAGTTTTTGGGCTAGATTCTCGACTTGTTGCCTCAACATGTCAATCTCATTAAGAGGAGGAGGAGGTGGGGGATTTCCTTGATTAAGGTCATATTTGAAGTTATCTCAACCTCTTCCATCCTCATTACGACTATGGTGTTCCGATTCCTGCCGTAATTGTGCGGTATCAAAATTAGAGGCTAGTTTGGCTCCTTCTTGAGCAAGTCTCAAAAAATGAGCATCGACATTGTTTTTGAGGATTTCATCAAAAAGTTGATTGAAGAGGGGATTGTTTTGTGGCCTTTCTATTGCTTCAGGAGTGGGAGTACTAGAATTTTCATCATTTGCATTTCCTCCAAGGGCTTCTTGAAATTCATTGAGATTTTCATCCTCTTCTTCTTCGACCTCTAGTTGTCTAGTCCTTGATCTAGTTTGAGCCATTTTGTTTGAAAGTTGTTTTTGAAGTTTGGTGAAATTTATTATGAGTTGGTGATGGAATGAGAGATAAATGTTTGCTGAAGTGTTTAGCATATGGATCTCTAACACTAAAGGTTTGATGTTACCAAAGTCCTTTTATGAATTGTTTTTTGTGTTGTCAACAATGTTTGATATGATAAGGTATAGCAAGGTCTGAGATGTGTTACAAACCAAGCTACCTAGTAATGAGAGGATGCACTCATAGACTAGTTTTAACTTGCATAGAAAAGCCTCTTAGGATGAGTTTATCCTAGATGTAGAGTCACTCTAAAAAGTGATGTGTTGTTTTGATTCAAGCAATATCTAAAAAGAACTTAGGACAAGACCATTTTATGTTTCGCGAGTTGGAATGGATTGATGATGTATGAATGTGAGAATGGATGGGAACTTCAATAAAAACTTTGTGTTACATATAGGACAAATTCTTCCTCTTCTCTCTCGGGGGTTGGTGGTTCTTCCTAAGCTATGTTATATGTAATGTAGATGTTTGGAAAGAAGGCAGCGTTGATTTTGCCTCCTTTGTTTTTATGATAACTCAAAGCTCTCCTATTCAAAGACTCTTGATCAAACTCGTTGGATTTTCCTTGAAGATATAGATGCATATGATGCAAGAAGGCTCTGTGTGAGACAAAAAATTGTCTATTAAGATAGAAAAATTTCTTTCTTTTGATGAAAGCCTTTGAACTCCATGGTCTTTTCTTCAAGTTGATATGTTGATGAAGATTCTTCTTTCTCAAAATGTGAAGGATGGTCATATAATTTGATATCTAGTTTTCAATTTTATTTTTATTTTTGCCGAATCTTGGTTTTGAAAATTTGTGCTGGATGAATACTTGTTTTTGAATTGGTTTTGATTTTCTTTGACAAGAAAAATAGAGCAAGCACACAAAGACAATAATGTTGCCCCAAAAGGCACAAATAAGTGTGCATCTAAATCAACCCAATCTTTGAACTTTTATAGCCCTTTTCAGATGTTTTTGTGTATGTTTTTCCAAAAGGTTGAAGTCAGCTCAATTTATCACTGGTCTGACACAAAATGAAGACACTTCAAACACATTTTATCCCTAAGGTCAAATGGCCAGTTGTGATAATTTCAGCCCACATCTTGGTATTTCTTCAACTTTGGTACTACATACCCTATAAATCTCGTCGTAGCAAGTAAGGATGTGATATACTAAGTCTTGCACAAGCATAATAGATAGATGATCCCTATGATGGGGGAGTCACCACTTTTATCAAGCTACAAGTATCTTTTTAAAAAACCCTGTTTCTACTCAAGGAAATATGTATGGTGAGTATCTTGGGAGAAAAACCATCTATGCTCTTGCACTAAATTTATCACAAATATCCTCAATCAATAGAATGGGTGGGTTTCTATATAAAAAGGTTTCTAGCAATCTTTAATGTTTTTGGACATAAGTTCATTCTGCAGTGACTCACTTAAGAGCCTTATAACTTGTGGTGCGGCCCATATGTCCTTTCAGCAAGTTACACTATAGGAACAAGTATACCCAAGGCAACAACTTTCGCTCACACCTAATTTCTATAGCAGCTCGAAGGATTTACCATGTGAGGTCGTTCCCAAGAATGATGTGTCTCTTGGCAGGCCTGTCTTAAAAAGATAAAATTTTGAATGTTACTAACACTTTTCTCTTGCACCTAGGACTACGAAAGCCAAGGGAGAGGATAGAGTGTGTTAGAAGTAGGACCACTTGACAAACTTTTGCATAAGTGTGCCAATCACCAGAAATACTTGTTCTTTTTAACCAAAATATAGCAATGTGATCTAACTATTTGGAGATGTTGCTCCAACAAAAATGGTGTTCTTTTTAACTTCAAGGGAAAAAATTTTGTAATCTAGGAACTTGAAATCCTGGTCAACTCAATTGAGAACATGTTTTTGCTTGAAGTAAATCGATTGAACTTGAAGGGACAAATGGCTTGTTCTTTTTAATCTTGCCCAAAATGAAGTGTTGATTGTGATTTTTAATTGGATGCAAGAAATAAAATTTGTCTTGTTGATTTTAAGTACCAAATTCAAATTGTCCCTAACTTGCAAATAATAAATTTTGTTGGGTTTGGAGTTTGTGGTTCTTTTTAACTTTGACAAATGAGGTTCTTTTTACAAGCCCAAACAAAATGTGTGATTCCTTTTAAGAGCCCAAATGGAAGTGAGGTTGATTTTAATCAAGAAAAGAAAGTGAATTCATTTTATCCTAACTTTAAATACAAAGTTAGCAACATAAATAAATTTACTTCCTAAGCTTAAATTTTGGAAATCCTACAAAAATGGGGCTAGTCCAAACCTGCACAAAAGAAAACCAGTTAGTAAAGTCCAAATATTTGGTGGGCTTCTACAAGCCTAATATTTTTGGTTTTTCGGTTACAAGATTTGTTTTTACAACTCTCTATTACAATAGCACTACTCTGTGTGGAAACAAAAGCACTATTTAACAAGAAAGCACTAAATAACCAATGAAACCACTAAAAGAAATTCAAGCGCGCTATAAAAAGAGACATTAGCGCTAAAAGAACTTTGTCAAACATCAAGCTAAAAGCGCTAAAACTAGGAACGATAGCACGATTTAATGGTCAATAGCGCTAGTTGACAGATAATAGTGCTATTATTAAGAACAATAGCGCTAAAGTAACAACTTTTGAAGGTGATAAAGTGTGAACAATGGTGCTAAAGTGCGACCTGTGTGTCAATTAAAACATGAAAAAGTTAGTAGTTTTGAAAAAATGATATCAGAAGGTTGCGTGTTCGATTCACATCAGGTTCACCAAATGATCCTCTGCAAAAAGAAATGGTTAGGATATTGTCAAGACAAACACAAAACAACAAGCAACAAACAAGTGTTAGTGTTAGAAATCACAAATCAAACACTATCCTACGCAAGCATATCAAGATAGACACAACACATAAAATAGAAAGCTGCATAACTCTAAGAAATGCAACAAGGCATCTCAAAATGTCCTCCACCATACTTGTAGCTTCTCCTCCCTTGTTCCTCTCCTCTCCAAGTTCCTAAATGAGTGTAGCTCTTAGTAGCTTTTTGCACTATTCTGGATGTCTTATGGAGATTCAAGATTGAAAATGCTTTAAACTATGCAATGCAAGTGTAAAACAAACTAAATATGAGATTTTATGTAATTAACTAAGATTAATTTTAGCCAAAAAACAATGTGAGTTATGCTAGAATGCTCTCTAAAATTCACTATAAGTTAGATGCATACAATATTTTAGGATCTGGATTATGAAGAAATGAGCTCTATTTATAGGTAAAATGGAGCAATGGAGGGCTGAAATTGAGTATTCTCATCAAGGGTCAGGATTGATGGGTTTATGATCCATGTGAGGGCTTTCAATCCAATCCTAGGATGACAAATGTCAATAAGAGATTGGATGAGAGGAGAGGGAATAAGCATTAAATGCTTGACATGATTTGAGGGTTAACTTGGGAGGTAAGGTTAATGTTGAGTTGTATGAATAAAGCCATTCTCCAATAAATAATGTCTTTATCCAATGGATAAACTCTTGTCCAAGAGTTAGTGATGATAATCATGGTCAAAGCAATAAATGCTTGAAGAGACCCATGAGTTAAATGAGGGTTAAGTTAGAGGTAACATCTCTAACCATGGGGACAAGTGGATTTAACCATAAATAGTTATGTAAGAGCCATTAATGGTTATGTAAGAGTTATTAGTGGTTTGAAAGACTTTAGGGGTTAGCTTGTTGAACACATAAAGCATTAAATGCTTTTTCAAAGACTTTGAAGGCTTTGAGAAGTGAGTCCAAGTTTCTTAGGAATGTGACAATATTTAAGGGATGGGATTAGGCTAATTAGGAATGGTTTAGAAGAGTCTAGAAGGGGATTTAGGATTGCAAGTGGGTTTGGTGGGTGAGGGAAAATAGGATTTTAAAATAAAATAAAATTAATTTATTTCAATTGTGGTTGCAACTTGCATTTGTAGGAGAATGCAAGTGGGGGGAGATTTAATAATTTAAATAAATGTTTTAATTATTTATTTAAAAGAGGAAAGTGAATTAAATTAAATAAATAGGATTTATTCATTTAATTGATTGTGAATTTGGTTTAATGAATTAATTGAAATAAATTCAATAATTTATTTAATTAATAAGAGAATGGTTGAGGAGGAATTAATTAAATGTTAATTTAATTAACTATTGGCTAGTGGGTTTATTAATCAAATAAATAGTAAATATTCATTTAATTAAATGGACAGATTTATGTGACTACATAATTTAATTAAAAAATATTTAAATTTTTTATTTTTTCTAAAAAGCAACTTGTTTTAGATTAACAGATTACATAAATAAATAGTAGAGTTGAATCAAAGAAAGACAAAGCTAAATATGTTCTTATGCCTCCTAGTATATATTTGATAAATATATACTGTTTCTTTTGAATAATTATTGTAAAGAAATAAAGATTTTTATATTTATATATAAATGTTTAACATGATATCCTTGTCTACACTATTACATTTGTAAATTTTAATTCTTTATCAAAATCATTTACATAAATAGATAATATTCATCTATAAAATTATTTAATTTTCTAACCAAGGATTGAGCCTAGAATACCTAAGGATATATAGAAAGGAGGGCACCATCAACTACTACTTTGACCTATTTATTTAAGCCTTGAGGTAAAAGAAATGAACTTTCAGGTATATTTAAGATCTAAAAGAGTAGAATAGTGTTTGATATGCATTTTATTTCTTTTACTTAATACAGTTATTTAATCAACTAGTTTTTCCTTAGGAGGTTAGCTTTTAGTGAGTTAGATCAAGACGTGATTTTCATAACCCAAGATTGGAAAGTTATATGACCTCTATAGTTTTATAATTTTTCATTTTTGTATTCTCATTAATTCTTATCATTAGCTATTAAGGGTGAGTTTCAACATATCAAGCTCTATTTGTAAAGCATGTCGCTTTGATTGTTCGAGGGCTACCATTTCTATGAGATCTCATATGGTCACAATCTTCTTGCTAAGATTGGTAAATTAATAGTATTGAACATATAATTGGGCCGGAATCTAATTAACTATATCACGTGTGCACCCGAATTTAAATTCTCTCTTACTAATCTTCTTATTAATATTCAAGAAGTCATAGGCTACTATCTTTTGGGTCTCTTCCATTAGAACCCCTCAATCCTTAGGATGAGACCAAGCTAAACTTATTCCAAACATGTACACTAAATAATATTTTAGGTTTATCATGCCTTATAGTTTCTCAACATTGAGTGCCATTTGGGTGAATATGAGAGCTTAATGGACAAGATCATTGAAAGATACTATGCGCATTCATGTATGCACCCTTTCATCCTTTTGCTTCTAATTCATCATCCTATCCTAATGGAATTATTTTGTCGATACCATTTTCTAGTATAGATTAACTAGGGAGTGAATAAAATAATCTACAAATGGGGTAAGAAAGGGTAGAGCATATGGTAATATAACCTGTTGATAATAAGGGACAAAAAACTACCCCGAGTGGCAAGGTGAATGAATTGTGAGTGTACACATATGGTGAAATTTGGTCTTGAAAGACTACTTGGAGGATGGAAAGATAACATATGACAAAAAAATTATGAAGGGTGGAAAGGTATCACAAGGAGATGCCATAGAGGGAGATTGAATGGAAATAAAAAAAGACAATGCCAATATAGTAGCATTAGATGCTGAAAAGTGATTGTTGTATATATGATGCATGTGGGTGAAGTGACCTCCATAGAAGACATAGCCAAAGGAGTGTGGAGGATTTGAACCTAAGGGAGTAAGAGAAAAACTAAGATCAAAATGAGAGAAGAGGGAAGGGAGACATGTACTTCATTGTCTTAAACAACTAGGTCAATTGTTGGAGGTTGTGATACCTTGTATTCCTTTGAGTGTAACTCCTTAGTTTTATCTTCCTTATCTTTTGGGAAGTGTCTTCCATTATAGATGAACTTTGGCCTTGCTCTAGAGGAGTTTGTTCATACACATTATGCCTCTTCTCTAATCCTTAGTGGAGGGTAGTTTTAGCATCTATATGAGATTGTTTCAATGATGTATGCAAGATACTAAAAGCTATAGTTAATTAAGTGGAAGAAATAACCTATGAATGTTACTCAAAAATAGTATGAAGTGGTTGTTTCCAAAGGCCATCCATTTGAGGTAGGATGAAGACTTACTTGATTGAATAATTGTTGGCCTTAATGTCTCGTGAGGTATAATATTTATAGTTTTCCTTTTCTTATGGATCAATTACTGTCCCTTTGGACAAGATGTTGGTTATGTTATAGCTTGAGGTAGGGGAACCATGATCCCTAGATCATAGTTGTTACCACGTTTCATTTATAGATAACTTCTTAAGTTCTTTTCAACATTTATAATCTCCTACCAATAATTCCAATAGCCTTTAAGTTTACCTTCATCCTAATCTTTATTGCACAATACCTTGGACAAGCTATATGCTATGATTTTGTTAGGATCGTAGTGTTAGATGGGAGAAAAGAATGTTTGTCAATGATAAAGAATTCTTCCGATGAGTTCATCCAATTGCAGATAGGAATTTAGGGAATCATGTACCAATATCTTCTTCTCTTCAACACTTGGCCCTACAAAATGGTTGAACACATCCATAAGTCACAAGGCTCTGAGCTAACTAGTCATATAACTATATGAATTATAGTTCCAATAGTCATTAAAATAAATTCTAGCTCCAAATGCTAGTAATTTTTTATTCCAAGAGGGTATACAAACCTCTTTTGATTATAATAATCCCTCTAAAAAAGAATAGGAGTTTATAAATGGCCTCCTACTTTTTACCTCCTAATTTAGAGTCAATAGTGTCGATTTGAAACATGAACTTAAGAGCTAACACCCTCTCATTGCTATATTTGGGAAGCATGAAAACTCCTTACCTAAAACCATGCAGCCTAATCATTGGTAAAGCGCTCGCTGAAATATAGGTCATATGATATCTTACTATTTTGCATCAGTTGTTTTTCTGCTTTCATTTAATCGAACAAGGTTACTTTTCAAAGTTTGTGAAACAATGTTGGTGTAGGAAAAGACAGGAATGATCCTTTGGAGATGATTGGGATACTCATATACGGCCAAATGCCTGAAATTTTGAGAGAATAGCGCATTTTGGTGAAGGAACAAATTAACAAGTAAAGAAGAGAACCTGAAGGTCTGCTATGTTCTAAAATTTACAAACTGATAATACATAGTACTGGCAATGGTCTCTGCGAAATAAAACAAGAAGACTCAGTCTCAGGATAGGGCTTTGAGTTCGTGTAAAGCTCCCAACTAAGAGTCATACACCTCCCTAATGTGGTCCAGCCCAAAAGATATAGGCGGGCATTCAGCATGCATCCCTCACACATTTTTTATATCTTCTAATTATTTATAAGTATTCATAATTGACTAAAATCATGTAACTGGAAACATACCTCGGCAACCCGAGATTACCCTATTAACAGTCTTTTTTCTTCTGCCTTTCTTTTCGTTGATTATCTTGTCAAAAAAAAAGTGAGGTTATGAAATGCTATTATACAGGGAAATATCGTATGTGATGTCCTTAGCTTCAGCATCATTTAACGTATGGTACTGTATAGCACAGTGTATTTTTTTAAGTACGCACCAGTCTTTAATAAAAAAAATCTTCCCTTTTTCTATGTGTTTTTTATCAAAACGTTTGTCCTTCCTTCCCTTCCCCATCATCTCTAGAAAATGACATGACTGGATGCATATTTCATAACCTGATCTTTAAAAAAGGACAGAACAGATAAAGCCGCACTGTGTACAGTCCATCGGTAAGGTTTTTAAGCCCTTCTTTTTATACGTTATTTTGGCCCACTAGAAACATGCCAGTGACAAAGGCAACGTTATCTTTTTCTTGAACTTATCTCTTTATTTTCGTTTACTATCTTGTCAAACAAAGTGAAAAGCAAATCTGCTGCCCTGCGCACTATGCACAGTCCGTTACTAAGTTTTCAAGCTCTTCCCAATGGAATCTTACGTAATAAAAAGTGATTTATTGAAACGTCACTAAGAGGACTCAAATAACTAAGGATGTAAGGGTATGATTTCATGTCCATGTGTAGTATTATTATATTATAAATGATAATGCACACAAGATTCATGTCTGAGCAGGATTATGAGGCACTTTATGCGATTCTTTCTTCCATAGCGTTTGGTAGGTCCGCTTGATGGGGGACACCTTTTCATAATCTAATATTTTCAGTCGACAGGAAAAAGATTCCGTGTGGAAGATATGTGGAAGTGGTGTGATCGTAGAAATGACTTTGGGTCCTACGGCAAGTTCTAAAGTATGAAAATTTAGACTTTAGTTTGGACAATTTGATGTAACAAGCTAACTTTTCGTATTGGGTTGGTTTACCAGTTTTTCGTTGAACAGAGTAAGGTTGGTTTAGAGTTAGGAGGAAGTATATCTTAATTGTAGATATAGATTGTATCCATAATTGTGTATGAGATGTACAATCGAAAGGAATTTGAGGAATGCGAGGTGTTAAAGGTTAAAATAATGAGATAGTGGGATCGATTTTAGGTTTTATCAATTTTTGAGTTTAATTGATCTAAATTTAATGTTAAGTATTATGAAAAGAAGAAAAGATGAATTATAGAGATAAACAAGTATTTTAATCTTTCAAGTCAAATAAATTTATTAGAAAGATTAGATTTCTACTGTTCACCATAGTAATTCATATATCTGGTTTCTTGATTCAGCTGTGTAGGACTCTTTTTTCATCAATATTTTGAATAAATTTATTTCAAGAAAAGAGGAAAGTATAAGTTTAATTAATTTAAATAATATTTTAATTATTTTTTAATAAGAAGAAACTTATTTTAGATTGTTTATTTACATAAATAAATTATACTAGGGATGAATCAAAGAACGACAAAGTTAAATTTATCTTTATGTTTCTATTATATATTTGATAAATATATAATATTTATTTTGAATAACTATTATAAAGAAAAAAGAATTTTCTATTTATTTGAATATATAAATGCTTATCTTGATATTCATGTCTAAACTATTACATTTATAAATTGTAATTCTTTATCAAAATTATATAAATAAATAAATAATATTCATCTTTTAAAAATTATAAATAAATAAATCCAAATACATATAAATGTATTGTGAATGACTAAAAAGTTAAAAACTAGTTGCTCATAGAATCTAACTTTTTCATATATCATATTATGGACTAGACCTCTCAAACACATTTTTAATAAATCCTTAGACCAAAAAGCCTTTAAAAATATAATGTATAAATAAATTAAAGAATTATATATATTAGAATGTCCTATAATAGTCATGTTATGAATAATTGTGTTTATAACGCTTTGATCACTTTTTTATATTTTCCATTTGTAACTTAAAATTTAATTATGTGAAAATATGAAATGCTATTAGTATTCTAGACGGACTTTACATTTTTTATTTTTTTATTTTCTTTGTTTTGGTTTATTAAAAGTGAGATATAGATAAGGAGGAAATTGAGTATCTCACCTTTTTAAAAATGAGTATTGTATTTTATTATCTTCATTTCTATATTTTTTATAAATAATATGAGGTATTAAATTTTCTTTTTTTTCAATAAAAGTAGATTATTCCACTAGACTTTTTTATTAATATTTTTTATTTTTTACATAGGATTCAAAGAGCATACCAGAGGAAAGAACCCTGGGAAGAAAACCTCCAGTCACAGATCATAAAATAAACCTATAGTATCTAACGGATCAATTTATACACCTTGCCCAAAACCACATACAAAATGCGGTCACAACACATATAATATCAGTTTTGCATAGAGCCCATATGACAATTTGCCAAAAAAACCCATCGGATAATTTTCAAATGTAGACTTCATAACTGCTATCAATGGAAGAATACAAAATTTTCCAAAGCCCTGTGCCAAATCCCATGAGCGAAAAACCTTCCTGCCAAAAAAGAAAGTATCAAAAAACCTTTGAAAAAAAACTATTATATCAAATACCATGACCTCGAACTCTTCTCCAGACAACGAACATGAATACTTGAAATGAAAGGGGAAAGTGTGAATAATTATCATCATAAAATTTTACATCGATGTTACTCAAGAAAATCATATGACTATTGCTGCAAACCTTCCCATACCCTAGAAGGAATTTCCTCAAAACCCACCTCTCGCTGATTAACATTGCTATCAATAGGTAAATTTGCCAAATAATTTGCAATCTTATTAACTTCTCTGTAACAATGGGATACCAGGAAAGATTCAAACAATTCTAATTTTTGTAAAATGGGATCAAGTATATACTGCAAATTCCAACAATTTGATTTCTTTTTCATAATACATTGAATAATCACCATAGAATCACCCTCAATTATTAAATCCTTAATTCCCAAAGAGATTGCCATATCCAATCCAAAAGACAAAGCATGAAATTCTGCACAATTGTTAGTTTTAAAACCAATAGCATGACACTTAGCTCGAATAAAATTTGCATTGTGATCATAAATTACCATGCCTACCCTAGCCGGCCCAGGGTTACCACGAGAGGCCCCATCAAAATTCAGTTTAAAGTGCCCCTGCGGAGGATGTTTCCATCTAGCAGAGCATCTCTTACCTATTGCATCAATCTTTTTTAAAATTGAACCATGAGAGGGTAAAACTGACAACAGCTTCCAAACTCTAGTAACTCTACTATCCCAGTGCGAAAAAGAAGTAAGATTTTCCAAATTCTTATAGATAAATGACAAAGCAACCTCAGAGATTGAAGACTCAATTTTTAATAGAACCTCAGACACATGAGACCTTATTTTTTTAAATATCCTATTGTTTCTCTCTAGCCAAACATTCCAACTCACAATAGATGGAGATATGATCCAAAGGCATGCATAAAAAGTAAAGGGCCAAGATCTAAAATGGGAAATGAGATCCTTACCAATAAAAAAGGATATATTTAACTTCTCAAACAACCACTACCAACATTCATAAGCATAATCACAATGTAGGAATAAATGTGAAGAAGATTCCAAATTTTTGTTACAAAGGACACAAGGGAAAACAGTGGTAATACCAAGCCTGTCTAGTCTCATACCTATAAGGACTCTGTCTTGAACTGCCAACCAAGGAAAGGCTCCAGCTTTGGGAAGACAAGTCGAATGCCAAAACAACTTATAAGGCCAAGAAGATAAATCTTTAGCAACCATAAGAGAGTTGTAACCATCTTTAACAGTGTACTTACCAGAAATATTCTTTGTCCAAATAAGTTCATCCTCAGAATCAGAAATAAATACAATTATATCCACCAAAATCTTTTCAAAATCTAATTTCATGCTTTGATCAACATCTAAGAAATCAATCGACTTCCATCTAGCTAGCTTAAGGGGTCCACTAGTCACAATTTCAAAATAATCTGCTACAAAAACACCCCAAAGGGAGGAAAGAACAGTGATTGGAGGAGACCAATCCGTAATATTCTCCAAAGGTGTGTGTCCATTCCATACTTCATCCCAGAATCTGACCTTCCTACCATTATGAACAATCCATGAGAGATGAGGCAAAATAATTGATCTACATTTACAAAGGAAATTCCAAATAGCAGAACCCGAAGGCAAATTTGAGACTTTAAAAATGTACTCTCTCGGTCCATTATTTAAATATTTGGCAAACATAATCTGTGCCCATAAGGAGCTAGGCTTGTCATATAATTTCCAAACCAACTTAGCACCTAAGGCTAAATTTTGATTCTCTAGACTCCGAATTCCTGTTCCCCCAAGTTCCTTAGGCAAACATACCTTATCCCATGCAACTAAAGGGAGTTTCTTCTTGCCATCTTTATTATTGTTCCAAAGAAAATCTCTAATAGTGTCCTGTAAACTAACAATGATTGCTTTTGGAGACTTCAAACCAGACATGAGATATATGGGAACAACATTCAAAATAGACTTGATGAGAACAATTTTACCCACCAAAGTTAACCATCTATGATTCCATGAGAGAATTCTTTTAGAAATGACCGAAATAAACTTATCCCAAAAACCAATCTTATCATGTTTAACAAAGAAAGGAATCCTAAGATAAGCACATGGAAGATTTCCAGTCTCAAATCCCCAAAAGGATTGCAACCTATGCTGAACCAGTTGTGACGTATTAAGGAAAAAAATCTTTGATTTATCACCATTCACTTTTTGTCCAAAAAACGATGCATAATTTTGTATCATTCCTTTAATCACTTTTACCTCAACTAACAAAGCATGTCCAAATAATAGAGTATCATCTGCAAAGAGACAATGAGAAATACTTTGGGGATATGAGGTATTAAATGTTACAATATATGAAATGTATATTTATTTATTTATACTACTACTTTTTCTTTCTCATATTTTTTTTTCTTTTCAGTTTTTATCTTATCAAATGAATGTGAGAACCCTCAAATGTTATGGTATATGTATTGTGTAGTTTCTTTCTTTTATTTGTTCTCTTATCAATTTTCAATAATTTTATTGCTCTCCATTTTCTTTTTCATTTTTCATTTTGTCAAATGAATAGAATACCCTCAAATTTTTTGATTAAAAATAGTGAGATTTTAAAGAAAGAAATGTAATCAAACTAAACTAGTTGTTCATCTTAGATTAACATACCTTTACATCCAAAGATTTAGAATGTGAGAGAGAATCCACCTTAGCACAACCTTTTATCTTCCTTCGAACAATTTTCCAAGAAGATTTATCATCCAAAGTTGAATCCTTAAAGAGAACTCAATAGGCATATCATCAAAGATAATTTTCCTATTATAGGTATTAATAATTTATTAGATAAAATAAATATATTTATGGTTTAACAACTTAATCTTAGATTCAGTTATTGTCAAAATAAATTTATGGAAGAATATATTCCTCAATCAAGATATTGTCTAAAGGCCATTGCATTGGCCAACTTATCAAACAATGCTTAACATAATATATCAAAATTAAAGGGTCCAACCATACTATTGATAGAAACGATGGTAGCGATAACAAATTGTTTCTATCACTTGCCTCTCCTCTCTCATTTCTTAATAGTCTCGTGTTGATCAACTATTCAAAATTCTTTATTTATATAAAATTAGAAAATTTAATAACATAATAAATATTTTCCTATTTATCATCTCTTTTAAAATCATATTTTAGTTATTAAATAAAATATTTAAGAAAAAAGACTCGTAATTATGTCGATGACATTCCTTATGTGAGCTTTACCAAGCTCAATTGATGATGAAAGATTTATATCATCTTAGAGGTGTGTAAGATGTTTGGAAAATTTATAGCCATTGGATGGAAAAGCAACAAAAATCTCATTGACAATACCTTTGATAACAGACTTTCTCTAAATTATTTTATCTGATTATAAAAAAATTTATTTTATTTTATTTATATAATTTTTTATAGACATGTATAAAATCTTAAAATTTTGTTGATTTTTCTATTAAAATGATTTCATTTGTTTTTTATTAGATTAGTAGGGAGGCGGACTTGATTGAAAGAGAAGCAGAGGTACATCATATACCAAACATCCATTAAATAATGTCTTTAATCAATGGATAAACTCTTGTGCAAGAGTTAGTGAGGATAACCATGGTCAAATCAATAAATGCTTGAAGAGACCCATGAGTTAAATGAGGGTTGAGTTAGAGGTAAAGTTTCTAATCATGGGGGCAAGTGGATTTAACCATAATTGGTTATGTAAGAGCCATTAATGGTTATGTAAGAGTCATTAGTGGTTTGGAAGACTTTAGGGGCTAGCTTGTTGGATACATAAAGCATTAAATGCTTTTTCAAAGACTTTGAAGGCTTTGACAAGTGAGTGGACAAGTTTCTTAGGAATGTGACAATATTTAGGGGATGGGATTAGGCTAATTAGGAATGGTTTAGAAGAGTCTAGAAGGGGATTTAGGATTGCAAGTGGGTTTGGTGGGCGAGGGAAAATAGGATTTTAAATTAAAATAAAATTAATTTATTTCAATTGTGATTGCAACTTGCATTTGTAGGAGAATGCAAGTGGGGGGGATTTAATGATTTAAATAAATGTTTTAATTATTTATTTAAAAGAGGAAAGGGAATTAAATTAAATAAATAGGATTTAGTCATTTAATTGATTATGAATTTGGTTTAATGTATTTAATTGAAATAAATTCAATAATTTATTTAATTAATAGGAGAATGGTTGAGGAGGAATTAATTAAATGTTAATTTAATTAACTGTTGGCTAGTGGGTTTATTAATCAAATAAATAGTAAATATTCATTTAATAAAATGGACAGATTTATGTGACTACATTTGCCCCTCTTTGAGACACTGTGGTTTATCACATTGTTTCAAAGAAAGAAAAATAGGAGAGAAGACATATGCCCCATAAATGTTAATTTAATGGGTGGTATGCCCCCTCGAGAGATGGGCCAAAAAATTTCAAAAAATCAGGCGATCTCTCGAAAAAGAATGAGAATTGGCAGGGAGGTAGAAGAGAAGAAAATAGCAATAAAGATGAAAAATGGAAGAAATCGGGAGTAAAACGGAGAAATGAGAGGCGCCGGAAGTTCACGGGGACCATGGCAATGAACGGGGTAAAATTAGGGTTATGGCTTACAGTATATATGGAGGAGAAGGGGTAAAAACATGGTCATTTGCATCCATCTCCACAGCGATTCAGAGCTCTGATAGTGAATTTTGTGAAAGAGTGAGTAGCTGTCAGGATGCTAGTACAGATAACAAATCATCAGCTAGAGCAGGTCCATCGATTCCAATGGCGAGATGACTACGGACCAGTGGTACACAAATTTGAATTTTTTCTTTTTATTCATTTTTATATGTTTTTCCAAGCATCTAAGTCCAACTATGACAATAGCGCTAAAACTATGTTTTAGCATGGTTGTTAGCTAAAATAGGGCTTTTGTGCTGCCGCTATAATGCTATTGCATAGTGGTTTTAGCGCAATCATTTTGTTGTAGCGCAGTCGTATAGTAGTATTAGCACGAATATTTTTGTAGCGCGATTGAGTCAATGTTGTAGCGCTATCGCCATGTTATGGCCCTTTTGTATAGGTATTTTAACGTGTTTCTTGTTTTAGAGTTAGTGTGTAGTTGTTTTAGTGCGATTGTTAACAAAATAGTGCTATTGTCTGAAAAATAGATGCCCCGGTGTTAGAAAAATAATCTCCTGATGTCAGTGTTGTGTGGATGGATGGATAAGTTATTTTGAATCATAGCAGCCCCGTTGAGACTAGGTCATTATGATAAATATCTATTGTAGTCTAGTTTTGCCATGATCGCTTACTTGTTGAGATCCAAAGATACTTGATCAAAGTATCTGTTTCTAGTCTAGGTTTAAACTTAAGAAAGTTTGAAACAAAACAACTAATGATGAGGTTGATGTGTCTATAGGAGGATCTTCCCGTGTTTCAGATGAGGGAGCGTCATCCAGCCACACAGTAGCTGTGAGATCGGCTGACTGAGGTGGAGATTGATTACGTCGCGGTTACTGGACTATATGACATGATGTACATGCCCAAGATTCAGACGAATCGCAGACTAGTGACTGCATTAGTAGAGCGGTGGCACAGTGAGACCTGCACATTCCATTTATCGATGGGAGAGATGACCATTACACTGGAGGATGTGTGGAGGATTTTACATATTCCTATCTGAGGGGATCTGGTGATGTATGATCAAGGATTGGGTACAGTAGCGGTACAATGGATATTCGATGAGGATGTCTATATTTAGGATGTCTCGATCGTGTGGGAGGAGATAGTGGCATTATATGAGCCATTACCAGCTATTTGATCAGGCATTGTTGGGGGTTTGTTGTGCCCCAATCGACTATCACATGGACTGGTCGTGGGTTGGGGCCATGTGATTGAGTGCATGGTGACATGTGTGCTATCACACCTATACAAGGAGCTTCATGAGGTGGTTTACCAGGAAACAAGCTTGCTGGGGGTTGGCATTACTTTGTTGCATATCTGGGCATGGGAGCATGTGAAAATGACACGACTAGTGTGCCTGAGATTCAGGGCAGTAGATCAGCCCTACGTGTATATGTATGATGGTATGATGAGTCAGCCCCACTTGGGGAAGTTGGAGTGGTGGCAATGGGCATTAGATGATTTTGATGCAGTGATATGGAGGCCATACATTGAGTGTCAGCCTTGGGAGGATGATGCAAAGGCTTTGCCTTACGTATTTATGACATGATATTTGATTGATAGGACATCCTACAATGTTGAGAGATAGGTACCCAATAGAGTGATGATGCAGTTTGGTGGGAGGCAGGCATTGCCGAGTGGATCAGGGGAGTATGCATGAGTGGTACGGGAGAGATTCTAGTGGGGGCCAGTGTTATCGTATGATCAAGCCTTAGCCGAGTTTTAGACTTTACAGGAGAGACCATGGCATATGAGGCCAGGGATTGTAGATGCATGAGTGACAAAGGAGTACATGAAATATCATATTGCACATCCTATTCTACATATTTCAGATCTAGCTGAGCTGGTACCATCATTTGTGGATGATAGGAGATAGCGACGGAGGAGAGGAGACAGAGGAGTAGGAGGAAGAGGTGGTGCGGGAGGTTCGGGAGGTGGTGGAGGAGGAGAAGGAGGAGGTAGAGGGGGTGGGGGTGGTGGATTTGGAGGTGGGGGTAGATTTGGAGGTGGAGGTGGTGGAGGAGGATGGTTATAGTGGAGAGTGAGAGGTGGGAAACCATTGCAACTGTCATAGGGTCCTTTTATTCAGGGAGGAGTCAAATTAGGTGGCAAGGATATGGGGGAGAGAGAGGCACCTATGGATATGGGAGAGGGAGCTATTGGTGGAGGAGAGGGAGCTACAAGTGGAGGAGAGGATCCTATGGGGATGGGAGGAGTAGATATGGTGGAGCATATGCTATTATATATGCAGAATCGACTTACAGTAGCCGAGGCATGCATGGAGGATTGTGAGCCAGAGATTGCAGCTAGAGAATTTTTAGTTGTTTGCATGGAACTCAGACTTGACAGTAGTGAGGCAAGAGTGGGATGATGCTATGGATAGGGTGATCCAGCTACAGGAGAGAGTTAGAGCATTAGACAGAGTACAGGGACATGGTCCATCAACTGACTCGTTGGTGAGGGAGCTACAGCGAGCAGGTGGAGAGGTTGACTATTGACGGGGTTTATATGAGCAAGTGGTTCCATCCAGTCTGCGGGCACTGATTTATTCATAGATGCATCGGGCGAGATCATAGCAGTCTCAAAGGATGCAGAGCTATGGTGGTGTTATGGGTCCTCCATGGCAAGATAGTACGGGTGGTACATGGGGTACTGGTGGAGTAGGCAGTGATGGGGGTGCAACATCTAGCCAAAGTGCCATTTGAGAGAGGTTTTATGTATTTTATTACATTGACATTTTGGAGTGTGACTTGGATGGCTCTTGGTAGCCGATATTTTTGACATCACTGTACTCTGATACATGTATGTTTTTGCGAGATGATATATGACGTGATATATGAGGAGATCCCATATTTTGTGATGATATGCATGTTGATGATATATATGGATTTATGTAGGATGATAATTTATGATTTATGATTTATGCTTAGATGGATGTTTTTACTTGCTAGATGTTTATGTTGATGAGATGATTTCTATATGCGTGTGATGATGATTTTATGATGTCTATATGCATGTTTATGAATGTGATGCTAACATGTGGGTGTAGGTTAATATATTTATGATGCTTTGTTGTAATATTTTATGTATGTAATGCCATGATGACAATGTCTGCAAAATGATGAATTAAATGATGCTATCTATGAGATAGACAGTATGTGTCTTTAGGTGGATGAAATGATGAGATGCAGTTATGTGTTTTATGTAAATATTTGTGGATGGTTTTAAAAATGAATACAAAATGGATAAACAAATGTAAAGTACAAATGTTTATGTGATGATTTCTAAATGAATGCACTTTTAAAATGAAAAACAAATATTGAGATAAATGTTTATGTTATGATTCTAAATGACTTAAAATATGACTAAGTGATAAAGGAAAGTGAAATGACAATGCAATTAAATGTAACTAACGGATAATGAATAATTGCACCTTAATGCAATTAAAAGGATAATTAATGCATCTTAATGAATCCAGATGAAACTTGTAAAGATGAGAATGAAATGAATGAGTATAAGAATATACTCGATGGATAGATGAATGTACTTTACTAATAGATAGATAAATGAAAATGAATGCAACTAAATGAATCTAGATGAATGTATTGTAAACAAACTTAAATGATGATGAATGATTTTGAATGATTTTGAATGATTTAAAAGACATCTAACTATACCTAGATGACTAAATGAATGTACGTTAATGGATAATAAAGGAAGTAAATGAAATGATGGGAAATTTATACAAATCGATCTAAATACCTTTATTTGCAATGATGAAATGATGTAAGGATGTTAATGTAAGTAAATGATAATGAATGTGACTAAATGATATTAGATGCACTTCACTGAATATCTAAAATAGATGTAATGAACCTACATGCAAGTAAAAGATAATAAACTAGATGCATTTAAATGAAACTAAATGCAATGGAATGATGATGTCATGCATTTATGATAGATGAATGCAAGTTGGTGAGAAATTGCATGATGCACTGATGATGTATCAGAGAACTCTGTCATGATTGTATCCAAGATCAGTTTATATTAAATAACTTCTCATATTTTAACTTTTTCATACTTGCACACAACACCATAAATATGAATAATGAATGATCAAATGGATGGGTGATATGCAACGAAATGCAATATAAACAGATGAGATGAAATAATGATCCATAGTGCTTTATTTTGTTCATCATTGAGTAATGGTAGTATCAATCTTGGACAAGGCAGTAGGAACCAAGTTTGGAGCAGTATACCTGTAAGCAAGCAACATAGATAAAGAATATGGACCCTCCATTCTGGTTCATGTGAAGACAATCGAGGTATACACTATAGTTAGTAAGCCATAGTGATCCATGACTATATTTTTGCATATGATCACGTAGCTTAGTGAGCTTCCCAAGTAGACACCATTAGAACATGCCCCAGAACTTCATTGGAACAATTCGCAGACAATAAACAAAACGACACTTAGGAACCATCCCAGATACTCTAATCACTTGTGGATATCCCATAGTAGTGTAAGAATCTGATATAAATGAATAAATAACTTATCAAACTGACCAAGTACTTGATAGCTTAAACGTAATTTTATTGTCAAAGAAAATGTTATCTTGTCTTTGTTTTGGTAAGGAAGGATGCATCCTTGTTAAGACAGTTATCTGTCGATGTTTGATTGTTTGGTTGATTTGATAAGTGGTCATCATTTGAGTATCTCAGAATGTCTGTTTGATGTTTTCTTTGATGCGTATGTGCAAAGGATATTATGCGTTGCCATGTTTTTGGTTGGCTTTTGATGTTTTATGATGTTTTTATATTTTGTGAGTTGTTTTTGAATGTTTTTGAATTTTGTGAGACAGTTTTAAATGAAGAACTCAATGAATCACAAGTAATGCAGAATCTACTTCCATCAATAGGTTAAGGGCATTGCCCCAAGTTGTTGCATGACTATGAAAAAGCAAGATGCAAGATGCATGAAGGGCTATCCCTGATTGCAAATCAATAATAAGCCATGTTTTGATGGATGGATGTGTGGATGCAATAAATGTGATCGCAACAAGTCTCAAAAACAATGGAGCCATATCCTTTACGAGTGGCCCCTGTTTGCCAGGTTTTCACCATTGTACTTACCCAAGGTGCCACTGGAGTGGTTGTTCACCATTTGGATGCATGATTTTTCTTTACTATTTTGATTTTTTTTGTATTTTCTTCAGCACATTTATCTGAATGTTTTTGGTGTTCTTTCTGGTATGTATTGGAGCCTAATGCCCTATAAAGCCTATATATGAAACCGTTTGAGTTGCATGTTGTTGATCAGATCTGCTAGCAGTTCTCTTTCTAATGTAGCCAACTGATATGCCTCGAACCCAAATACAACAGTGATAACATAGGGACCCATCCAGTTTGATTCAAACTTTCCCTGATGTTCTCTATTTGATTGGTTACAAGGATTCTGTCTAAGAATAAGATCACCTACCTCAAATGTACAAGGTTTAACCTGATGATTATAAGTTTTTCTCATGCACTACTGATAGGCTTTGAGGTGGTTGTATGCAGCTTGTTGCCTTTCATCAAATAATTCCAAGTCATGAAGACGGGAGACTCGGTATGCTTCATGATCTATCAAATTATGCAAGGAAACCCATAGAGATGGTATCTTGACCTCAATAGGAAGGATGAATTTTGTGTCATAGACTAGTGAGTAGGGACTTGGGCCTATAGGGGTTCTAATGCTACTTTGATATGCACATAATGTTGGATTTAATTGAACGTGCCAATCATGGCTAACATCATTGACTGTGTTCTTGAGGATTCTCAATATGTTCTTGCTCGATGCTTCAGCCTGACCATTTCCTTGTGAGTAATAGGGAGTGTAAAAGCGATGTTGTATGTGAAACTTCTCACAGAGCTCATGAACATCCTGATTTTTGAAAGGAAGTCCATTATCTATGATGATGGACATGGGTACACCATACCAGCAGATGATGTAATTAAAGATGAATGAGGTGATCTGCTTGTCGGTGACTTGGGTAAGTGGAACAAATTTGATCCACTTTGTGAAGTATTTAGTGGCGGTAATAATGAATTTGTGGCTGTTGGATGAAGATGGATGAATTTTACCCACAAGGTCAAGTCCCCATTGAAGAAAGTGCCATGGTGTTGTGATTGGTTGCAATTCTTGTGCTGGTGCATGTATCAGGTCTCCATGAACTTGACATTTTTAGCATTTTCTCAAAAAATAGTAGGTGTCTTTTTCCATGGATGACCAATAGTATCTAGGGCACATGATCTTCTTTGCTAAGGAAAGACCGCTTGAGTGAGTCCCACAAATTCCTTCATGTACCTCTTCCAAGGCCTTTTTTGTCTCATCCTGTTCCAGATATCGAAGGAGAGTACCATAAAGGTTGCATCGGTATAGGGTTTCAACAATGATGGTGTATCGAGCGGTTTAGCGAATGAAGGTTTTGCATTGGTTATTTGATTGGTTAGGAGGAAGTGTATGATCGCAGAGGTAGCTATAGAACTCACCGTACCATAGGGATTCAGAACCAACAAGGCAACATATCATCTCAAATTCGAGGATATCATAAGTAGGAATCCAAAGTTGTTCTACCAAGAACTTGTAGCGTGTTGAATTCTATGGAAGATCTAGGAGAGATGCGATGGTAGCCTAGGCATCAGCAACTCGATTTTGATCTCTGGGTATCTAATCAAAGGTGATATTTGTAAATGATGTTTTTAGATTGTCCACCATATTCTTGAATGGAATGAGTTTATCATCCTTGGTCTAATATTCCTCTGTGACTTGTCAGATGACCAGTTGGGAGTCACCATATATCTGTAGCTCTTTCAGTTTCTATTGTATGGCTAGTCTGAGTCCATTGATCAGGGCCTCATATTATGCTATGTTGTTCATACATGGAAAAGTTAGCCTCTAAGACTTTGGGATGTTGTCACCTTGAGATGTGATAAATAGAATGCCTACCCCCGAGCCCTGTCTAGTATATGAAACATCAAAGTAGAGCTTCCATGGTTGTGTTGTTGTGATTATGAATATCTCTTCATCGGGAAAATTGGAAACAAGAGGATGATTACTTGTGAGGGGTGCATCGACCAACTGATTGGCAATAGCTTGGCCCTTGATAGCCTTACGGTCCACATACTCAATATAAAATTCACTTAGAATCATCACCCATTTGGCCAAGTGGACTGTCAATGTTGCTTTGCTGAGTAGGTACTTTAGTGGATCAATCTTAGAAATGAGTTGTACTTTATGTGTCAACAGGTAGTGCCTCATTTTAGTGGCTGCCAAGATTACCACTAGGCAAGCTCGCTCAATAGGTGTGTAATTGAGTTCATAGCCGACCAATATGTGAGAGATATAGTATATAGAACACTCTTTCCCTTTTGCATTGTGTTGAGCCAGTGGCACTCCCAATGCCGTATTTGTTGCTAAAATCTAGAGCGATAGAGGTCTACTTGGATCTGGTGGGATCAATAATGGTGTATTCATGAGATAGTCCTTAAGTATCTGGAATGCTTGATGGCATATGGCATCCCATTGAAAATGGATGTTTTTGTGTAACAGGTGTGTAAAGGGATGACACGTATTTGCTAGTTGTGCAATGAATCTTTGGATGGATTGTAGCCACCCTTGTAATGTCCTTAGCTGACTGATGTTCCTTGGAGGTGGCACGTCCATGATTGCTTTGACCTTTTCTGGATCGATCTCAATGCCTTTGCTTGAGATAATGTATCCTAGAAGCTTCCTCGAGGTTACTCCAAAGACACGTTTCTTTGGGTTGAGTCAAACATAATATTTTTCTACTTTGTCAAAGATTTTATCTAATATTGCAAGATGACCTTCTCTTGTTAATGATTTGGCCAATAAGTCATCGACATAATCCTCCATTATGGTATGCATCATATAATGAAAGATGGTGGTCATTGCTCTTTGATAGGTCGCCCCTACATTCTTTAGACCAAAAGGCATTATGTTCCAACGGTATGTTCCCCATGGACATGTGGAGGTAGTCTTATGTTGATCTTCTGGTGCGATCTTTATCTGGTTGTACCCTAAAACGCCATCCATAAGAGAAAGTGTGGCATGTCCTATTGTTAGGTCCACGATCATGTCAATGTTTGGTAGGGGGAATTCATCTTTAGGACATGCCTTATTTACATCGCTAAAGTTAGTATAGATACAAATGCCCCCATTTGGTTTGTTGACAGGTACAATGTTAGAGATCCAATCTACATAATCAATTGGTGTAATAAAACCAACATCTAGGAGTTTCTTAAGTTCTTCTTTGACTAGTACCGCAGTCTAGGAGTGCATCTTGCGAAGCTTCTATTTTACTAGTTTAGCTCCTTCTACCACGGTGAGGTGATGCATGACCAAATCAGTATCTAGACCAGGCATGTATGCATATGACCATGCGAAGTTGATATGACCATGGTGAGGAGTCTCAAGGGTCGCCAAGTTGAATTCTTTTGTTTCCTTGATGAGTATTGTTGATCATTCCTGATTTGCACTAGAGGGGAGGATGTCAAACCTTTCATCCATAGGCACCTCGGAGAGGTTTTCATCGTTGGATACGCTCTTTCTTTTTAATTTTTTGGGATCAAACATTGCCACTGTGTGGTTTTCACTAGAAGATCCATGTTTTATTGTGATATTTTTGCAACTGAAAGGTTTGGCATCCGCCCCAAAGTATGTTGTGCTATTAAGTTCGATGGCGAATCTAGCTTTGTGATCCCCGCTTGGTATGTTATCTCATAGTTCTAAAAAGTCAATGATCTCCTCATCATTTTTGAATTGCTCAAGGCATGTGGGATTTGGTTGGTTCCATTCGATGAGTTTAGGATGGATAATGGGCATTACCTCATCAATCGGGTTAAGTGCATAAGATGTGTCAATGAGGGTTAAGACGTTGTGGTGAAGGTCATTGATGGTACTCTCCCTATCAGAGTTAGCTGTAGGATGTGACGTAGGTCTATGGAAGGTGTTTCCAGTTTAGGAACCCAAAAGGTTTTAATCTATGTGTCTTCATAAACACAAATTTCTTTGTGAGGTGGAGGTGGCGATGTGTCTTCCTCATCTGAAGTATTGAGGTGTATGAAATCAAATTCCCACTCATGTGAGTTGGTCTCTGAGTCTCTTTCCAGCATCCGATTACTGTACCAAACTGAGATATCTTTTGAGTTAAACACTACAAGCATAATTGGCTAATGTACTTTTGGAGATGGAATGGTTGGTGCTACGGGGAGGAATATTAGGATCAGTGAATCTGATACTGGGAGTATCGACATTGTTGAATATGTTATTTCTGATAAAATTATTAGTGTTGTCGGTACTACTGGGGGTTTTGATACTGCTAATGGTGTTTTTGATGCGGTTGCTACTGCTGATGGGGTTGTTGGCTTGATTAGTTTTATGATTGGTGTTGTGGATGGTTTTGGTGAGATTCTTGGTGTTGTTGATATAATCAAGGGTGGCCTCTTTAGAGTATTAGGCTGATATAGAGATTTGTTAGGTTTCCCTTTGAATCTAAGCTTAGGAAGAGCCTCCTTTTAAAAACCTAATCCAGTGTTATCTTTAGGCTTTAATTCAGGCTACAACGACTTGTGTCATCCTTGCTTGCAAGGTCCCAAAGAACTCTAACCATCATAGCCCATTCTTTGCATAATGGTAAGGCCTTTTCCATATTGATCCATGGGAAGCTTAGCTTGTGGGATTTCCATGGTGATAGGGTCTTTATAGATCCATTCTGCTAAGTTCTCATCTCTGGTCTCCTCTTCTTGACTCTTTCCAAGGATAAAAGGCACCAAAGTTCTTGACTATTTGTGCTTTAAGTAACCTTTTATGCTTACCATGAGTTCTAGGGGAAGTGGGTAGTTGCCCAACACAAAAGAGTTGGCTTAGATTGTATTCCCCAGGACCTTTCTCTACCATTTTCATTTTTAGCTTCTCTTGCTTTGGTATAGTGGTGTTTGAACTAGAAATAGAGGCTGGACTTACATATGATGTCGATGGGATAGCTTCTCTATTGTTGGGAACGGTAATCTCTTGCTGATGGTTGATATTGTTACAATATGAAAAAGGATTTCAATCACCCAAGATTGTAATTTCTACATCGTTATGAGGAAACTTGATACACTGGTGATAGGTGGATGGAACGGCTTGCATGGTGTGTATCCAAGGTCTTCCTAATAACAAATTATACAGCATAGGAAGGTCCAAAACTTGACATATGATATGGTTCACCACTGGGCCCACTCGGATTGGTAACACAACTGCTCCTTTTGAAGAACGATCTACATCATCATAGGCTTTTATGTTTATCTTTTTGCAGGGGTCCACTGATTCAACTACATATCCTAATGTTGTGACCAATTGTAATGTACATATATTTAGGCATGCTCCATTGTCAATTAAGACTCACTTGATCTTGTGTTTGTTGATAAATCCTTCAATATGGAGTGAGGCGTTATGAGGTTGTTGGAAGGATGTATTGTCACTTTCAGAGAAAGTGACACATGGTGATGACCTTAGATTACCATCCATAGCTTGAAATTGATCTGTATTTAGATTGGCAGGGACTGATGCTTCTTGGAGAGCTTGATCCAAGATTATTTTATGAGACGGGGATAGGCGCAAAAGCTCTAATATGGATATAAGTGTGGGCGTCTTATCTAATTTCTCCACAAGGTTAGACTGCTTTGGGATGGAGGTTGTGCCTCATGGAGCTAATTTAATGGTGATCTTGCTATGATGCGTAACAACATTGCAAGTAGGGTTTGGATCTTTGATATTGATGGTTGCAATTTTTCATTGGCATCATATAGGTGATTCATAGTATAATTATAGGCAGCTTGTGTATAATCAGTTGTATCTATGTTTCCCCCTAAAGTGGAAGGACCCCTTTGATCTTGTGATGGAAGCAAATTCTTAAACATGAGATTATCATTATTTAAGGTCTTTGGATCATGTCCTTCGATTTCAATTTTGCCTCGGTCAATAAGAACTTGAACAAGATCTTTCAGTCTATGAAAGTTACTTGTTTAATGCCCTTTCCCTTGGTGTAATTCGCAATGTTCATTATCTCTTCACCATTGAGGTTTGACCTGAGGTTCATAGTTAGATGTCTTTGGTAAGGTCACCAGATTTGAAGAGACCAATTGACACAATATTGTTTCGATAGGTTTTCATAAGGGAGTGTATGTACATTTTGGTTTATAATTTTGTTGCCGTTGTCTCAGTTCCTCTTACAGTGTATTGCAACCTTGATTTTGTGTTGGAGCAATAGCTTTGTTTTTAGGAGGAGGATTTTGCCCTGCAAAATCAGACCACAGGTTGTGCACTCTTCATGGTTCTTGCATCTACAACCCCATCATTGACGATGTTTTTATTTTTATTCTAGAAATTAGGGTTATCAATGTTAAAGTGCAGGTGAGGACCATATTTTGGATCAATGTGTATCCTTATAAGTCCCTTTTTTATGAGGGCCCATTCACATTTTAATCCTTGGGTGATCGTGTCAACAAAGGATTTTGTGCCCTTCATGTCTAGGTGGAATTCCATTTCATCGTTCAAGTTGGAAATAAATATTTCCACTAGCTCTCATTCAGGTAGATGAAGAGAATGCCTACTAGATTATTGTCTCCATCATTGCAGAAAAGCTGAAAATAGCTCCCCTAGTTTTTGCTTGGTATTACATAGATCTACCATGGTAACATCGTGTTCTATGTTGTGTGAATAATGTGCGATGAACTTTTGGATAAGTTCCTCAAATGTTCTAATGTCACTTGTTAGTCAGGAAAACCATTGCGTGGTTGTCCCTCCCAAACTCTGAGGAAAGAGGCACATTAGATATGTGTCTTCATATGCCACTTCAAGGAAAGCTGAGTGAAATTCTCTGACATGATCTCTAGGGTCTCCTTTTCCCCGATACTTTTCAAACTTAGGTGTTTCAAACCCTTGTGGAAAATATGGCATGTGTAGATTCCTATCAAAGGGATAGGCACAAATATCATTAAGTGAAAACCGAGTAGTTTTCACACCACTGTGGAGTTTTTGGACTAGATTCTCGACTTGCTGCCTCAACATGTCAATGTCATTAAGAGGAGGAGGAGGTGGGGGATTTACTTGATTAAGGTCATATTTGAAGTTATCTCGACCTCTTCCATCTTCATTACGACTATGGTGTTCTAATTCTTTCTGTAATTGTGCGGTATCAAAATCAGATGGTAGTTTGGCTCCTTCTTGAGCAAGTCTCAAGAAATGAGCGTTGAAATTGTTTTAGAGGATTTCATCAAAACATTGATTGAAGAGGGGATTGTTTTGTGCCCTTTCTATTGTTTTTTTTTGGATTTCATTTCCTCCAAGGGCTTCTTGAAATTCATTGAGATTTTCATCCTCTTCTTCTTCGACCTCTACTTGTCTAGTCCTTGATCTGGTTTGAGCCATTTTGTTTGAAAGTTGTTTTTGAAGTTTGGTGAAAGTTATTATGAGTTGGTGATGGAATGAGAGATAAATATTTGCTGAAGTGTTTAGCATATGGATCTCTAACAATAAAAATTTGATGTTACCAAAGTCCTTTTATGAATTACTTTTTGTGTTGTCAACAATGTTTGATATGATAAGGTATAGCAAGGTCTGACATGTGTTACAAACCAAGCTACCTATTAATGAGAGGATGCACTCATAGACTATTTTTAACCTGCATATAAATGCCTCTTAGGATGAGTTTATCCTAGACGTAGATTTACTCTAAAAAGTGATGTGTTATTTTGATTCAAGCAATATCTGAAAAGAACTTAGGACAAGACCTTTTTATGTTTCGAGAGTTGGAATGGATTGATGATGTATGAATGTGAGAATGGATGGGAACTTGAATAAAAACTTTGTGTTACATATGGGAAAAATTCTTCCTCTTCTCTCTTGGGGGTTGGTGGTTCTTCTCGAGCTATGTTATATGTAATGTAGATGTCTAGAAAGAAGGCAGGGTTGATTTTGCCTCCTTTGTTTTTATAATAACTCAAAGCTCTATATTGATTAAAAGCTCTCCTGTTCAAAGACTCTTGATCAAACTCATTAGATTTTCCTTGAAGATATAGATGCATATGATGCAAGAAGGCTATGTGTGAGACAAAAAATTGTCTATTAAGATAGAAAAATTTCCTTCTTTTGATGAAAGCCTTTGAACTCCATCGTCTTTTCTTCAAGTAGATATGCTGATGAAGATTCTTCTTTCTCAAAATGTGAAGGATGGTCATATAATTTGATATCTAGTTTTCACTTGCATTTTTATTTTTGCCAAATCTTGGTTTTGAAAATTTGTGTTGGAGGAATACTTGTTTTTTAATTGGTTTTGATTTTCTTTTACAAGAAAAACAGAGCAAGCACACAAACACAATAATGTTCCCCCAAAAGGCACAAATAAGTGTGCATCTAAATCAACCCAATCTTTGAACTTTTTGAGCCCTTTTCAAATGTTTTTGTGTAGGTTTTTCCAAAAGCTTGAAGTTGGCTCAATTTATCACTCGTCTGACACAAAATGAAGACACTTCAAACACATTTTATCCCTAAGGTCAAATAGCCAGTTGCGCTAATTTCAACCCACATCTTGATATTGCTTCAACTTTGGTACTACAAACCCTATAAATCCCATCATAGCAAGTAAGGATGTGATATACTAAGTCTTGCACGAGCATAATGAATAGATGTTCCCTATGATGGGGGGGTCGCCACTTTTATCAAGCTAGAAGTATCTTTTCAAAAAACCCTGTTTCTACTCAAGGAGATATGTATGGTGAGTATCTTGGGAGAAAAACCATCTATGCTCTTGCACTAAATTTATCACAAATATCCTCAATCAATAGAACGGGTGGGTTTCTATATAAAAAGGTGTCTAGTAATTTTTCATATTTTTGGACATAAGTTCATTGTGCAGTGACTCACTTAAGAGCCTTGTAACTTATGGTGGGGCCCATATGTCCTTTAGGCAAGTTACACTGTAGGAATACTATACCCAAGGCTACAAATTTCACTCACACTTCATTTCTATAGCGGCTCGAAGGATTTACCACGTGAGGTCATTCCCAAGAGTGATGTGTCTCTTGACAGACCTCTCTTAAAAAGATAAAATTTTGAGTGTTACTAACACTTTTCTCTTGCACCTAGGACTATGAAAGCCAAGGGAGAGGATAGTGTGTATTAGAAGTAGGACCACTCGACAAACTTTTCCACAAGTGTGTCGATCACCAAAAACACTTGTTCTTTTTAACCAAAATATAGCAATGTGATCTAACTATTTGGAGATGTTGCTCCAACAAAAATGGTGTTCTTTTTAACTTCAAGGGAAAATGTTTTGTAATCTAGGAACTTGAAATCCCAATCAACTCAATTGAGAACACATTTTTGCTTGAAGTAAATCGGTTGAACTTGAAGGGACAAATGGCTTGTTCTTTTTAATCTTGCCCAAAATGAAGTGTTGATTGTGACTTTTAATTGGATGCAAGAAATAAAATTTGTCTTATTGATTTTAAGCACCAAATTCAAATTGTCCCTAACTTGCAAATAATAATTTTTGTTGGGTTTGGAGTTTGTGGTTCTTTTTAACTTTGACAAATGAGGTTCTTTTTACAAGCCCAAACAAAATGTGTGATTCCTTTTAAGAGCCCAAATGGAAGTGAAGTTGATTTTAATCAAGAAAAGAAAGTGAATTCATTTTATCCTAACTTTAAAGACAAAGTTAGCAACATAAATAAATTTACTTCCTAAGCTTAAATTTTGGAAATCGTACAAAAATGGGGTTAGTCCAAACTTGCACAAAAGAAAACTAGTTAGTAAAATCCAAATGTTTGGTGGGCTTCTACAAGCCTAATATTTTTGGTTTTTCAGTTACAAGAAATTTTTTTACAACTCTCTATTACAATAGTGCTACTCTGTGTGGAAACAGATTCGCTATTTAACAAGAAAGCACTAAATAACCAATGAAAGCACTAAAAGAAATTCAAGCGCACTATAAAAAGAGATATTAGCACTAAAAGAAATATGTCAAATAGAATTAATTCTGTCAAACAGCGAGCTAAAAGCGTTAAAACTAGGAACGATAGTGCGATTGAATGGTCAATAGCGCTAGTTGAAAGACAATATCACTATTATTAGGAACAATAGCGCTAAAGTAACAACTTTTGAAGGTGATAGAGTGTGAACAATGGCACTAAAGCGAGACCTGTGTGTCAATTAAAACATGAAAAAGTTAGTAGTTTTCAAAAAAAGATATCAGAAGGTTGCATGTTCGATTCACGTCAGGTTCACCAAATGATCCTCTGCAAAAAGAAATGGTTAGGATATTGTCAAGACAAACACAAAACAACAAGCAACAAACAAGTGTTAGTGTTAGAAATCACAAATCAAACACTATCCTATGCAAGCATATCAAGAATGACACAAAACATAAAATAGAAAGCTTGATAACTCTAAGAAATGCAACAAGGCATCTCAAAATGTCCTTCACCATGCTTGTAGCTTCTCCTCCCTTGTTCCTCTCCTCTCCAAGTTCCCAAATGAGTGTAACTCTCAGTAGCCTTTTGCACTATTCTGGATGTCTTATGGAGATTCAAGATTGAAAATACTTTAAACTATGCAATGCAAGTGTTAGACAAACTAAATATGAGATTTTATGTAATTAACTAAGATTAATTTTAGCCAAAAGACAATGTGAGTTATGCTAGAATGCTCTCTAAAATTCACTATAAGTTAGATGTATACAATATTTTAGCATCTGGATTATGAAAAAATGAGCTCTATTTATAGGTAAAATGAAGCAGTGGAGGGCTGAGATTGAGTATTCTCATCAAGGGTCAGGATTTATGGGTTTATGATCAATGTGAGGGCTTTCAATCCAATCCTAGGATGAAAAATGTCAATAAGAGATGGGTTGAGAGTTGAGGGAATAAGCATTAAATGCTTGACATGACTTGAGGGTTAACTTATGAGGTAAGGTTAATGTTGTGTTGAATGAATAAAGCCATTCTCCAATAAATAATGTCTTTATCCAATGGATAAACTCTTGTGCAAGAGTTAGTGAGGATAATCATGGTCAAAACAATAAATTCTTGAAGAGACCCATGAGTTAAATGAGGGTTGAGTTAGAGGTAAAGTCTCTAACCATGGGGGCAAGTGGATTTAACCATAAATGGTTATGTAAGAGCCATTAATGGTTATGTAAGAGTCATTAGTGGTTTGGAAGACTTTAGGGGTTAGCTTGTTGAATACATAAAGCATTAAATGCTTTTTCAAAGACTTTGAAGGCTTTAAGAAGTGAGTGGACAAGTTTCTTACGAATGTGACAATATTTAGGGGATGGGATTAGGCTAATTAGGAATGGTTTAGAAGAGTCTAGAAGGGGATTTAGGATTGCAAGTGGGTTTGGTGGGTGAGGGAAAATAGGATTTTAAATTAAAATAAAATTAATTTATTTCAATTGTGGTTGCAACTTGCATTTGTAGGAGAATGCAAGTTGGGGGGGATTTAATAATTTAAATAAATTTTTTAATTATTTATTTAAAGAGGAAAGTGAATCAAATTAAATAAATAGGATTTATTCATTTAATTGATTGTGAATTTGGTTTAATGAATTAATTGAAATAAATTAAATAATTTATTTAATTAATAAGAGAATGGTTGAGGAGGAATTAATTAAATGTTAATTTAATTAATTGTTGGCCAATGGGTTTATTAATCAAATAAATAGTAAATATTCATTTAATTAAATGGACAGATTTATGTGACTACATAATTTAATTAAAAAAAAATTATTTTTTTATTTTTTCTAAAAAGAAACTTGGTTTAGATTAACAGATTACATAAATAAATAGTAGAGTTGAATCAATGAAAGACAGAGCTAAATATGTTCTTATGCCTCCTAGTATATATTTGATAAATATATACTGTTTCTTTTGAATAATTATTGTAAAGAAATAAAGATTTTTTATATTTATATATAAATGTTTAACATGGTATCCTTGTCTACACTATTACATTTGTAAATTTTAATTCTTTATCAAAATCATTTACATAAATAGATAATATTCATCTATAAAATTATATAATTTTCTAACCAAGGATTGAGCCTAGAATACCTAAGGATATATAGAAAGGAGGGCACCATCAACTACTACTTTGACCTATTTATTTAAGCCTTGAGGTAAAAGAAATTAACTTTTGGGTATATTTAAGATCTACAACACTTCATGTGATCCTTGCCTAGTAGGATTCATATAGTGTCCTTAATAGTAGAACAATGTTTGATATGCATTTTATTTCTTTTACTTAATACAGTTATTTAATCAACTAGTTTTTGGTTAGGAGGTTAGCTTTTAGTGAGTTAGATCAAGGCATGATTTTCCTCACCCAAGATTGGAAAGTTATATGACCTCTATAGTTTTATAATTTTTCATTTTTGTATTCTCATTAATTCTTATCATTAGCTATTAAGGGTGAGTTTCAACATATCAAGCTCTATTTGTAAAGCATGTCGCTTTGATTGTTCGAGGGCTACCATTTCTATGAGATCTCATATGGTCAAAATCTTCTTGCTAAGATTGGTAAATTAATAGTATTAAACACATAATTGGGCTGGAATCTAATTAAATATATCACGTGTGCACCTGAATTTAACTTCTCTCTTACTAATCTTCTTATTAATATTCAAGAAGTCATAGGCTACTATCTTTTGGGTCTCTTCCATTAGAACCCCTCAATCCTTAGGATGAGACCAAGCTAAACTTATTCCAAACATGTACACTAAATAATATTTTAGGTGTATCATGCCTTATAGTTTCTCAACATTGAGTGCCATTTGGGTGAATATGAGAACTTAATGGACAAGATCATTGAAAGATACTATGTGCATTCATGTATGCACCCTTTCATCCTATTGCTTCTAATTCTTCATCTTATCCTAATGGAATTATTTTGTGGATACCATTTTTTAGTATAGACTAACTAGGGAGTGAATAAAATAATCTACAAATCGGGTAAGAAAGGGTAGAGCATATGGTAATATAACCTGTTGATAATAAGGGACAAAAACTACCGCGAGTGGCAAGGTGAATGAAAAATGAGTGTACATATATGGTGAAATTTGGTCTTGAAAGACTACTTGGAGAATGGAAGGATAACATATGACAAAAAAAATTTGAAGGGTGGAAATGTATCACAAGGGGATGCCATAGAGGGAGATTGAATGGAAATAGAAAAGAGTCAATGCCAATATAGTAGCATTAGGTGCTGAAAAGTGATTGTTGTATATATGATGCATGTGGGTGAAGTGACCTCCATAGAAGACATAGCCAAAGGAGTGTGGAGGATTTGAACCTAAGGGAGTAAGATAAAAACTAAGAACAAAATGAGAGAAGAGGGAAGGGAGACCTGTACCTTGTTGTCTTAAACAACTAGGTTAATTGTTGGAGGTTGTGATACCTTGTATTCCTTTGAGTCTAACTCCTTAGTTTTATCTTCCTTATCTTTTGGGAAGTGTCTTCCATTATAGATAAACTTTGGCCTTTCTCTAGAGGAGTTTGTTCATACACATTATGCCTCTTCTCTAATCCTTAGTGGAGGGTAGTTTTAGCATCTATATGAGATTGTTTCAATGATAAATGCAAGATACTAAAAGATATAGTTAATTAAGTGGAAGAAATAACCTATGATTGTCACTCAAAAATAGTATGAATTTGTTGTTTTCAAAGGCCATGCATTTGAGGTAGGATGAAGACTTACTTCATTGAATAATTGTTGGCCTTAATGTCTCGTGAGCTATAATATTTATAGTTTTCCTTTTCTTATGGATCAATTATTCTCCCTTTGAACAAGATGTTGGTTATGTTATAGCTTGAGGTAGGGGAACCATGATCCCTAGATAATAGTTGTTACCATGTTTCCTTTATAGATAACTTCTTAAGTTCTTTTCAACATTTATAATCTCCTACCAATAATTCCAATAGCCTTTAAGTTTATCTTCATCCTAATCTTTATTGCACAATACCTTGGACAAGCTATATGCTATGATTTTGTTGGGATCGTAGTGTTAGATGGGAGAAAAGAATGTTTGTCATTGATAAAGAATTCTTCCGATGAGTTCATCCAATTGCAGATAGGAATTTAGGGAATCATGTACCAATATCTTCTTCTCTTCAACACTTGGCCCTACAAAATGGTTGAACACATCCATAAGTCGCAAGGCTCTGAGCTAACTAGTCATATAACTATATGAATTATAGTCCCAATAGTCATTAAAATTAATTCTAGCTCCAAATGCTAGTAATTTTTTACTCCAAGAGGGTATATTGATTATAATAATCCCTCTAAAAAAGAATAGGAGTTTATAAATGGCCTCGTACTTTTTACCTCCTAATTTAGAATCAATAGTGTCCATTTGAAACATGAACTTAAGAGCTAATACTCTCTCATTGCTATATTTGGGAAGCATGAAAACTCCTTACCTAAAACCATGCAGCCTAATCATTGGTAAAGTGCTAGCTGAAATATAGGTCATATGGTATCTTACTATTTTGTATCAGTTGTTTTTCTGCTTTCATTTAATCGAACAAGGTTACTTTTCAAAGTTTGTGAAACAATGTTGGTGTAGGAAAAGACAGGAATGATCCTTTGGAGATGATTGGGATACTCATATACGGCAAAATGTCTGAAATTTTGAGAGAACAAATTAACAAGTAAAGAAGAGAACCTGAAGGTCTGCTATGTTCTAAAATTTACAAACTGATAATACATAGTACTGGCAATGGTCTCCCTTAAATAAAACAAGAAGACTCAGTCTCAGGATAGGGCTTTGAGTTCGTGTAAAGCTCCCAATTAAGAGTCATACACCTCCCTAATGTGGTCCAGCCCAAAAGATATAGGCGGGCATTCAGCATGCATCCCTCACACATTTTTTATATCTTCTAATTATTTATAAGTATTCATAGTTGATTAAAATCATGTAACATGAAACATACCTCGGCAACTTTTTATATCTTTTTTCTTCTGCCTTTCTTTTCATTGATTATCTTGTCAAAAAAAAAGTGAGGTTATGAAATGCTATTATACAGGGAAATATCGTATGTGATGTCCTTAGCTTCAGCATCATTTGACGTATGGTACTGTATAGCACAGTGTATTTTTTTAAGTACGCAGCAGTCTTTAATAAAAATATGTGTTTTTTATCAAAACTTTTGTCCTTTCTTCCCTTCCCCATCATCTCTAGAAAATGAGATGACTAGATGCATATTTCATAACCTGATCTTTAAAAAAGGACAGAACAGATAAAGCCGCACTGTGTACAGTCCATCAGTAAGTTTTTTAAGCCCTTCTTTTTATACGTTATTTTGGCCCACTAGAAACATGCCAGTGACAAAGGCAACGTTATCTTTTTCTTGAACTTGTCTCTTTATTTTCGTTTACTATCTTGTCAAACAAAGTGAAAAGCAAATCTGCTGCCCTGCGCACTATGCACAGTCCATTACTAAGTTTTCAAGCTCTTCCCAATGGAATCTTACGTAATAAAAAGTGATTTATTGAAACGTCGCTAAGAGGACTCAAATAACTAAGGATGTAAGGGTATGATTTCATGTCCATGTGTAGTATTATTATATTATAAATGATAATGCAGACAAGATTCATGCTGCACCGTCCATACGGTATGTCTGAGCAGGATTATGAGGCACTTTATGCAATTCTTTCTTCCATAGCGTTTGGTAGGTCCGCTTGAGGGGGGACACCTTTTCATAATCCAATATTTTCAGTCGACAGGAAAAAGATTCCGTGTGGAAGATATGTGGAAGTGGTGTGATCGTAGAAATGACTTTGGGTCCTACGGCAAGTTCTAAAGTATGAAAATTTAGACTTTAATTTGGACAATTTGATGTAACAAGCTAACTTTTCGTGTTGGGTTGGTTTACCAGTTTTTCGTTGAACAGAGAAAGGTTGGTTTAGAGTTAGGAGGAAGTATATCTTAATTGTAGATATAGATTGTATCCATAATTGTGTATGAGATGTATAACTGAAAGGAATGTGAGGAATGCGAGGTGTTAAAGGTTAAAATAATGAGATAGTGAGATCGATTTTAGGTTTTATCAATTTTTGAGTTTAATTGATTTAAATTTAATGTTAAGTATTATGAAAAGAAGAAAAGATGAATTATAGAGATAAACAAGTATTTTAATCTTTTAAGTCAAATAAATTTATTAGAAAGATTAGATTTCTACAGTTCACGATAGTAATTCATATATCCAGCTTCTTGATTCAGCTATGTAGGACTCTTTTTTCATCAATATTTTGAATAAATTTATTTCAAGAAAAGAGGAAAGTATAAGTTTAATTAATTTAAATAATATTTTAATATTTTTTTAATAAAAAGAAACTTATTTTTAGATTGTTTATTTACATAAATAAATATTAGAGATGAATCAAAGAAAGACAAATTTAAATTTATCTTTTTGTTTCTATTATATATTTAATAAATATATAATATTTATTTTGAATAACTATTATAAAGAAATAAAGAAATTTCTATATATTTGAATATATAAATGTTTATCTTGATATTCGTGTCTACACTATTACTTTTATAAATTGTAATTCTTTATCAAAATTATATAGATAAATAAATAATATTCATCTTTTAAAAATTATAAATAAATAAAATATTTTCTTTTTGCTTGATTATAAAATAAGAAAAAATTATAAAAATATTAAAATAGAAAGAGAAATAAAGATAAAACAAATTGAAATATTTGAAAAAAAAATCCAAACCAAAATACATATACATGTATTGTGACTAAAAAGTTAAAAACTAATTGCTCATAGAATCTAACTTTTTAATAAACTATTATGCATATCATATTATGGACTAGACCTCTCAAACACATTTTTAATAAATCTTTAGACCAAAAAGAATTTACAAATATAATGTATAAATAAATTAAAGGATTATGTATACTAGACTATCCTATAATAGTCATGTTATGAATAATTGTATTAGTAACACATTGATCACTTTTTTCTATTTTTTATTTGTACCTTAAAATTTAATTATTTGGAAATATTAAATGCTATTAGTATTCTAGATGGACTTTACATTTTTTATTTTTTCTTTTCTTTTTTTTGGTCTATTAAAAGAGAGATATAGATAAGGAGGAAATTGAGAATCTCATCTTTTTTAAAATTATTGTATTTTATTATTTTCATTTCTATTTTTTTTTATAAATAATATGATGTATTAAATGTTATAATATATTAAATGAATATTTATTTATTTATACTACCATTTTTTCTTTACAATATTTTTTTTTTCTTTTTGTTTTTTATCTTATCAAATGAATGTGGGCACCCTCAAATATTATGGTACATGTATTGTGTAGTTTCTTTCTTTTATTTTTTCTCTTATCAATTTTCAATAATTTTATTGCTCTCCATTTTCTTTTTCATATTTTTTTTATTTCATTTATCGTTTTGTCAAATGAATAGAATACCCTCAATTTTTTGATTAAAAATAGTGAGATTTTAAAGAAAGAAACGTAATCAATCTAAACTAGTTGTTCATCTTAGCTCAACATAGCTTTACATCCAAAGACTTAGAATGTTTGAGAGAATCCACCTTAGCAAAACCTTTTATCTTCTATTGAACAATTTTCCAAGAAGATTTATCATCCAAAGTTGAATCCTTAAAGAGAACTCAATAAGAATATAATCAAAGATAAGTTTCCTATTATAGGTATTAATAATTTATTAGATAAACTAAATATATTTATGGTTTAACATCTTGAACTTAGATTTAGTTATTGTCAAAATAAATTTATGGAAGAATATATTCCTCCATCAAGATATTGTCTAAAGGCCACTGCATTGGCAAACATATCAAACAATGCTTAGCATATTAAAATTGAAGGCTCCAACCATACTATTGATAGAAACAATGGCAGAGATAAAAAAATTGTTTCTATGACTTGCCTCTCCTCTCTCATTTCTTAATAGTCTCATGTTGATCAACTATTCAAACTTATTTATTTATATAAAATTAGAAAATATTATAATATAATAAATATTTTCCTATTTTTCATCTCTTTTAAAATCATATTTTATTTATTAAATAAAATATTTAAGAAAAAAAATCGTAATTATGTTGATGCCATTCCTTATGTGAACTTTACCAAGCTCAACTGATGATGAAAGATTGATATCATCTTAGAGGTGTGTAAGATGTTTGAAACATTTTATAGCCATTGGATGGAAAAGCAACAAAAACCCCATTGACTATGCCTTTGATAACAAACTTTCTCTAAATTAATTTATCTATTTATAAAAAAATCTATTTTTATTTTATTTATATAATTATTTTATAAACATGTATAAAATCTTAAAATTTTGTTCATTTTTCTATAAAAATGATTTCATTTGTTTTTTATTAGATTAGTAGGGAGACGGCCTTGATCAAAAGAGAAGAAAAGGTACATCGTATAACAAACACCAACTGTAAAACAACAAGCAAAAAAGAATCAATACTAATTAAAAAATGATAAAAAAAATTCCTACCCCTAAAACTATTTCTACAGATGCTAGTATTATACCCAATGTTAATAGCATAAGTATCATAATACCTATAAATAGAAGCTATACTATTAATGTTGTTTCCAGCATTATCCATATCAACCAAACCCGAGTCAGTCTTAGTAAAATTAATTAACATAAAGTCTATCAAATTGGGCACACATGCTCCCAGTAACCGTCTGAAGAAAAACATAACCTAAAATTCAAAACAAAAAGAAACAAAGAGACCATTACTTCTTCTTTATCATATTCCATTCTCTCTCAAGCCTATCAAAATTCTACTTCCATGCCTCTTGTTGATCATCTTTGTCCTCCTCCGTCATCTCTCGTATACCCTTCTTTCCCTTCTTCCTAATTTTCTTCAGTCTACCTTTACCAAAAACCCTGCTCAAGACCACATTCTTCATAATCCCATATGTGATATTGTAGAGAGAATTGAAAGCATCACACAAAAGTTTCATCTTACTATCCTGTTCTTCATAATTCTTTTTCAACCTTACAATTTTCTCCTTCATATCGTTGACTTGCTCCTCAACAATGTTTTTAGCCTCCTGCGTCGGCCCCAAAGCCAACAAGGCACCATTTCCAAATTTGAAGAGGAGTCAAGGCTATTGTTTTCTTTGAAAGGAGACTCCTGTTCACTTTTCAATTTTTTTTCTTCTTCCTCAATTTCCTCTTCTTCTTCCATGTTCTCACCAGGGCTTTCAGTCTGTTCCTCCTCATCCACATTGATATCCTCATCATTAGAGTTATCCTGAGAGTTAGCCTCATCTTCAATATCATAAATTTTATACAAATTAGTCTTAGTACTGGTACGTTGTTTCCTCTGCTTGGTGCGAAGCCTAACCGATCTTCTTTCCCCTGAGATACTCTCAATTTTTTCTTGATTTGTACCTTTCACCTCATTATATTATGAGTTCTGAATCTCTAATTCAATGGTCAGGCACTTTCCAGAAGACTCACTACCAGACCTCTTAGCTTTCCTCGAGGTGTTTTTAGATGTTTCACTTTCCCTTTTGTCTGGGGTCAAATCCAACAAGGCCAACTCAAAGGAATTATTTTCCAAGGTCATAACAGGTCTTTTTCCCATGCTTTTACAAGGACCTGAGAGGATAGATGTCTCCTTAGAGTTCTCAGAGATTAAACTGGGATTATTTTGGGGGATTTTCTTACAACTCCCCTCACTACTAGAGGCCAAGGTGATATAGAAAGCGGTGGGGGAATGATCAATGACATACTTATATAGTAGGTAAATTAAACCCTGATGTAAGGGCCTATTCACCTCATTTTGAATACAGGCACTGAGGGATGAGAACAAAAAGAATGACATATTTATCTTGACATGGTATCTAATGTGGTTCAAAATGGGGAAGTGATAGCCATGGACAGAGGGATAACGACCCTCTAAGGTAAAATATTTAATAACGTGATAACTAACCAAAGGAAAAGGCTTAGGGAGGGCCGAATGATCATACCCATTTTGGAAGGGAACTGATTTTTTGCATTTCTCAAAGAATTTCTTCATGAAGCCTATGTAGTCCCCAGTGTTGTTTTTCTCAACTTTCTCTCCTTCATTCGGTAATCTGGTCACCTCGACTATGTACTGAGGTGTCACCATAAAGGTAATTCTTCCCACAATTACCTCACCATTCTGTTAGGAATTACAAACCCTGGCCAAGAGCTCCTTGTTGTAGCCCTTCATTGCCAGAAAAAATAGAGTGAAGCTTGCCATTTGAAAGAGCTCCCATATTTCTTTTGTTGTCTCTCAAATCCGTAGAGTTACTTGGTTCAGTACATTTCAGATTACCCCCATCTTATCAAAGGAAAAATCAATACAATACCAAAGACTTTGAAAGTGACTCAGCAAAAAGCAACTAAAATGAGAATACTTACTTCTTTTGGAACTGAAGAACCTAAAAATACTTTTCCCGATAACCCTCAAATGATAATTCTCGCATGTGTGACACCCAAGATCATCATTTCCCATAAAGGCAATGTAAAACTCACTCCATTTTGTGTTCTCCAAAGTGAAAAAATCAATCCTTTTCATAACCCTTCTAATAAATACTTTATAATCCCAAATCGAAGCACAGATCTCATCCGTCACCATCATGGTTTTATTGAAAAATCTCCTTTCTAGGACATTGTCCTCATAAGCCATCCAACAATTGATGCAACCCCAATCCTCAAGGTGTTGATTCATCTCCTTGTAAGCCCACCACTTGTGTGGGCCTAGCTGAAAATTCAAAATTACAAAAAATACAGGCATAATAAAAACAAAACAAAACTTATTCAAGCAGGTTAGTACTCCCACTTCCCGCTTTCTTTTTTAAAATTCTTGTTTTATGTGCGAGGATTTCTTTCAACTCTCTAGAGATATTTTCAAACTTAAAGATCTTCCCATCCATTATAGGAAGACTTTGATTGGCAATGAGGTCAGCTAACCTATTGCCTTCTCTGTAGGCATGCTATATTTTTATGTTTTCAAACAATCCAATCTGCCATTTACATTTGTCAATTATCTCTCTAACATCCCAAGGAGAAGAGATGATAAAATTGAGGTAGCCAATAATTATTTTGGAATCTCCTTCCAAAATTACATTCTTTTTAGAGATATCATATAGTCGTTGAAGACCCATCTGAGCCACCCAAGCTTCTGCCTTGTTGTTAGTAGTTGTCCCCATAAAAGAGAGCCAAACCCAACAACCAAGAAGCCTTTATGATCACAAATTAAACCTCTTTCCCCCAAGTTCCCAGGGTTGTCTTTAGAGAAACCATCAAAATTGCAATTAATCCATCCAATTTCAGGAGATTTCCAAAAATAAAAATTTCTCAGGATCATTCTTTGCCAATTAACATTCAAAAAGTTGTGTCTAATTCCCCAAACCTTTTTTAATATGAGAACCAAGAGAGAGGGAAGGGTATTAGAGAAACCTGTAGACTCAACATTAATATTTTCCTTAATCTATTGAATAACGATCATGTCCAAGAGCTTAATATTTCTCTTCTCTTCTCTGAATATCCTATTATTTGGTTCTTTCCAGATATTCCAAGCAAGAAGGGGGGAGTTTGATGCAAAATACTCTTGGTAATCGGGTGAGAGTAAGGGGAAACCTACCATGCCTCCAAGAAGTCTTTGAAGTAATTGAGTTGCACCCAATTAATATTAAGCTTCTTCCATAATTCTTCCCAAATCTCTCGAGAAAAGCTACAATGTAGAATAATGTGATCAATGCTTTCCAATTCAGTGTAATAGAGTTCACACCTATTGACCAAAGAAAACCCCCTTTTATTTAGGTTATCAATAGTAAGAATCTGACCATGAGAAGTCTCCCACCAAAACCAGTTGATTTTTGGGATTAGCCCCTTAATCCAAATTGCCTTCCATAATAAATTTATGTCATCGTTTTCCTCCAGCAGGTCATAAGCAAACTTCATAGTGAAATTCCCTGACACACTCTATTTCCATATCCATTCATCCTTCCCATTAGGAGTGTAAAGAGAACAGTCAGGAAGCATGGCAAAGAGATCTACAACTTCCTTCAAAATTAGCCTTCTAATGGTGGGGTGGATATTTGATTTGGATGAGACAAAACCACTAAGATTAATCCAAGAAGCATGTCCCCTGTCCCAAGTTATAAAATCATGCACCTTCTTCCATAAATGTCTAATTAGGAATTGCTTGATATTCATAAAATGGGGGAGGGTGTCCAGAGAATGATGAAGCACCCAAGTATCTTTCCAAAAATTAGTCTTTCTTCCATTTCCTATAATCATCTTGCCATTTCTTTTGATTTCATGTCTGATTTTAACCACACTATTCCAAATAGAAGACCTAATGGGTAGCTCTTCCTGGTTGAAGAATTTATCCCCCTGGTAAATCTGTAAGTATTTGGTTTTCAAAATTGCAGTCCAGTCTTTTTGTTCCTCGATAAATTACCAAAAAAAGTTTAGAAATGAGAGCTTTATTAAAAGATTTAATCTTTCTTATGCCCAGTCCTCTGCAATTCCAAGGTTTGCAGACTATATCCTAGGAGACTAAGGAGAGTCTATTTTTTTCTTCCATACCAGACCATAAGAGCCTCCTTTGGATCTTTTCAATTTCTTTAGCAACCACCCCAAGTATCTTGAATAGAGGTAAAAAATGGGCATATTTTCAAGGCAAGATTTAACGAGATGTATCTTTCCTGCAAAGCTAAGATGTTTTCCTTTCCAGCCAGCTAACTTCTTTTTTAATCTTTCAAGAAAACCATTCCAAAAATTCAGATTAGGACCTTTGGAGAGAAGGGGCAAACCGAGATAAGAGTCTAGGAGGGTGCAAATTTGGCAACCAAGAATGGAGGAAATTTTGAGTTGGAGGGTGGGTTTGAATTTTAGAAAAAATAGTTTATTCTTAACAAAGTTAATATGCTAGTTTGAGATGTTAGAATATCTGTCCAGGGTTTTTTTCCATTGCTTTCCCTCTGAAATATAAGCTTCACCAAAGATGATGTTATAATCAACAAATTATTGATGGGTAGTAGGGTTTATAGAAGAAGCAACTTTGAAATGTTTTAGAGCACCCTCACATCTCAGTTTTTCAATATTTCTTCCTAATACCTCAGCAAAAATAATGAAAAGATAGGTGGTCACCCTGGCGAAACCCTTTGCCACAAGAAAAGTAACCCTTGGGACAACCATTAATGAGGATTGAGAACTTAGGGGTGCAAACACATTTCTCGATCAGCTCTAATAATTTTCCTTTGAACCCAAATCTCTTAAGAACTTCAAAGAGAAATTCCCTGGACACTTTGTGATATGCCTTAGAAATATCCATTTTTAAATCCATCAAAGGTTTCTTACTACTATCCATGGAATTAACCATCTCATGAGCCAATATGACCGCATCTAAAATGTGTCTTCCTTCCACAAAACCTTTTTCATGTTTAGAGATTATTATATCAAGCAGAGGTTTTAACCTATTGACCATAGTGTTGGAAATGATTTTGCATACCATAATACATAAGCTAATAGGCCTAAAATCCTTGGTGGAAATAGCATTGTCATTCTTCAGAATTAGAGAAACAAAGATGAAATTAATTTGTTTAAGGAGGTTGCCTATTCTGAGGAAGTATCTGATGACATTGAATAAGTCACTCCCAACTATATCCCAAAAGTCTTTAAAGAAAGCATGCGGAAATCCATCTGAGCCTGGGGCCTTATTAGGAGAGAAAGAGAAGAGAGCCGCCTTCACCTCTTGCATGGATATTCTTTTATTGAGGTCCAAGAGATCAGAGTCTCCAATGACTTTAGGTATAACATCTAGCATATTGTTCATATTTTTATTGATACTCTGAGTCGAGAGTTTACTTAGTTTAAAAGAATCAGTGAAGAGACAAGCAATATCCTCTTCATCATCCACCTTAGTACCATCTTCTCGTAGAATATATGTTATTTTATTTTGACTTCTACATTTCAGAGTGGACAAATTTATAAAAAAATTATTCTTATTCCCTTCTTTTAGACACTATAGCCTCGATTTATGTTTCAAGAACAATTCTTCGTTTTCTATTGAGAGCAAGCCACTAGTTTCTCAGGTCCAATTCCTCCTTGGAGTCTTCCTCCATAAACTGTTGTTCTTCCATTCTAGATTGGATAACCTATAGATTATTGATTATGTATTTCTTAAATGCTCAAAGATATTACCAAAAGGATACTTATTCCAACCCTTAACTTTATCTTTGAGGATCTTGAGTTTTTGGGTAATTTTAAACATTGGGGTTCCTACAACAAGAGTATTCCACCATTCTTCAACAAGCCTTCTAAAATATGCATGTTCAGCCCACATCAACTCATACCTAAAAGGGATAGAGGGACAACTATCTATTCTATAGCTACACCCAGATAGATATCGGAGAGTTCCCCCCTCTCCCTCTCTATATAGATGGGATAGGAAGGGATAGATTCTCTTGCCATATATGGATATGGATATGGAAACTACAAACTTTCTTGCACGAGCAGGCCCTACAGGATTCAAATCCTATTTGTTCCTATCAGCCATGGGAAATTGGTGAGCTCTATCTAGTAATTAAGTGGTTGGCTAGAGAACTCAAAAACTCTCCTTATGAAATCGGGAGGCAGGACCTACTAATTTTAGGTCGCAAGCTGCTCATTGGGGAAACCCTATTATTTCATTACCTAGCTAAGATCGCATGTATCTATGTTGGATACTAGTTCCTCTTTGACGGTAAGACTTTCTAATCCCAAGCTCATCCAATCTTAGGAGAATAGCATTATGGTCAAATCCCAAATGAGGAGAAGACCAGAGATAGAAAGAATCAAGACAGTTCCAATTAGAAGAAATCAACACCCGATCTAGTCTCACCTTAATTAAATGGACCCCTTGCCTTCTGTTGGTCCAGGTAAATTTAGACCCACTAAGAGGGATGTCCAAGAGCCTAGAGGAAGAGATGAACTCATCCATTTCATTCATACTATCTGAGAAATCTTCAATACCACTAGCTTTCTCCGAGGGGAAGAGGGGAAAGTTGAAGTCTGCAACAATCATCCATAACTCATCAGCTCTACTTTCAATTTGCAAATTTATGGATCTCCATAAGTTGGCAATGATATTGAGTATATTTGGGGCATAAACATTAACCAGAAGCCATTGTAAAGTTTTCTTAATGTTTCTCATTTTAACAATAAGCAAATTTCTTTAAGAAGAAACCAAAGTTTCTTCAAATAGATTAGGGTTCCATAGAGAATTAATTCCCCCTGAGGCACCATCAGAGTCACTATTCAAGAAGTGAGCTGAGGGCCAAAAAGAGTTAATGGCTTTCTAAAAATTGTCCTTATTCATCTTACTTTCCTAAATCATAAGAATATCCATCTTCTGTTCCACAATTTTACATTTTAGCATATGTTGTTTTAAATGGTTGTTAAGGCCCCTAACATTCCAAGAGATAACAATCATAGAGATATAAATCTTGAGAACCCTACTCACCTGAATAGGGGGAAAACACCAACTCTCTAGGTTAATTCCTCTTTTTCTTATTTTTGGGGATTCCATTCAAGGTTAACAACTTTCCTATTACTACCTCCTAATCCACTTCCTTTTGTCTAGAGTCTTTGCTGGTAGGGCGACCCATTTTGGTTTTGCCTCCCACATCATCTTTCTTCTTCTTTTTCTTCTTGATAGGCACTTGTTCCCATTCTTTGTCTTCTTTTTCATCCTCCTCAAACTAGAGTTTTGTCTTAGTTTGTGGTGGAGCAGTAGAAAAACCCAACATCTGTAGGTTTCCTTTTAGATTACCAAAACCTCCATTGAACATTTTCTTGGGAGTTACCATCAAAGTATTCCTCACTTCCACACTTGAATCAAAAGAAATAGGGGGCACATTTTCCTTGGGTAAGGTTTCATTTTACTTTCTTTCATTTTTACTTTGTTCCTTTCATTCCTTTTGTTTCAAGTCTATAATAATTTCACTAGTAGCTGAGGGATTCAAGCTCTTAGGTTCTTCCAAGGGGATAGAAGGACCCATCCCAGGAAACTCAACACTAGATGTAGAAGCCGAAAGGTGATCCACGCTCTTCTTCTTATCTTTGAACATAGTAGCCATAATGTCCTCTCACGAGGGAACTATCAAATTTTGGGGGGCTTCACCTAGAGAGGAGACTCCCTTTAGATCATTATTAGCTCAAGGAGGTTCCTTCATATTCTTGTTCTCCATCTGGTCTATACTCTCGGGGTTAGAGGTTTGTTGTTGTTTCTTGGTAGTGTTTCTACTGAAAGACATACTTAGATGACCATATCTTCCATAATTTTGACATAAAGTCATTGCATTCTGATATTCTATCTGTTGAACCCAAGACCCAACTTTGGATTGTAGAGTAATTTTGGTGGGTAAGACCATATTAATGGCCATATTGACACAAACTCGACCAAACAAAATCCTTGACTTACTTTGTGTAATACTATCAATAACCAAATACATACCAAATGAGTTCGCAATCCCTTTCAGAATCTTAATATTCCAAAATTCTAGAGGGAGTCCCGATAGGCAGATCAAGGTTGGAGCTGTAGCACACTTATTAGACCAAGGGCCAAGATTCGGTTTCCATTTACACAGTGAGAGGTAGTTTGAGGATCCAAACACCTAGGGCCCCTCTGTGAGAACATGACCCAAGTCATCTTGACTTTTGAAGATAAAGAGGAATAGTCCATTGGCCATGGCACTAGAAGAGACACTCCCATTTAACTTCTAGTTAGAGGACACCCATTTCTTCACCAGTTCTAGAGAAGGTTGAAAAGCCACAAACTTCCCCACAAAGGAAAGGCTTAGTTACGCAATAGCATTGTTGACTAAAACATCTGGTATTTCAACTTTATTTTCACTGACAACACACGTAGTCAAAGGGGAAGGTCCTTCAAGGTGAATCACCATTTTGGTGGGACTTTCACCTTTTAGTTTAGCAGCATACGACCTTGATTCAAGTTCAGCAAAGATATCATGGAGGTACTGAGGCACAAAGATGCGACAGGAAGAATCTGCTACAAGAGGATCTTCCACAAGAGAGGGACCAACACGTGGTTCCAAATTATGTGAGCCCGGTTGGGCCCCTTCCCCAACCTTAAACATTGTAAACCCCTGCCTTCAGGGAGGAGAAAAAAACAAGATCCCAAGGAAATGATAGGGATCAAGGCACAAGAGATAAAAGGGAAATCAAGGTCGTACAAAAGTATGTCATATTTCAGGCCAACTTATCAGCATAGGTGAATTTAAGTAATTCTAACTAAAAATTAATTTTAGTCAAACATATGGTATGTAGAGATTCATTATAGCTTTCTTATATATGGGCCACAACTTTTCCAATTGAAATTGTCTAATAAATGTACATTTTATACTACTTTGGGTCTAATTGCCAAAAAAAAAATTTGGAAAACTCGATGTTTCAACAACTCCTACTCTTATAAAGAATTTTTTTTTTAAATGTAAAAATACCCTTTTATAGAGATAAATAATTTATTTTCTAAAATATATATATTTTAGATATCAATAATTGTGTGTGAGATGTATAATTGAAAGGAATGTGAGGTGTCAAAGGTTAAAGTAATGAGATAGGGGATGAATTTTAGGTTTTATCAATTTTTAAGTTTAATTGATCCAATTTCAATGCTAAACATTATGAAAAGAAGAAAGATGAATCACGCGTAAGCTAGAGATAAATAAAAAATAATTATGTATTTAAATCTTTCAAGTTAAATAAATTTCTTTCAAGAAAAGATGTATATGTTTAATTGATTTCTATAATATTTAATTCTTTGTTTTTCTAAACAAAAATTTAGTTTAGAGATACATAATTACATAAATAAATGTTGGAGATGAATCAAAGATAGACAAACCTAAATTTATCATTATGTTTCTAGTATATATTTGATAAATATATAATATTTATTTTGAATAACTATTAGAAAGAAATAAAGAATTTTCTATTTATTTGAATATAGAAATGGTTATCTTGATATTCTTGTCCACACTATTACATTTGCAAATTTTAATTATTTATCAAAATTATTTAGATCAATAAATAATATTCATCTTTTAAAATTACAAGTAAATAAAATATTTTCTTTTTGCTTGAATCAACATTATTTATTTTATTTTACAAAAGAAGAAAAATAGAAAAAATAGAAAAAATATCAAAATAGAAAAAGAAATAAAGATAAAACAAATCGAAAAATTAAAAAATAAAAGAAATCAAAATCCAAATATATATTATAAATGATTGAAAAATAAAAACTAATTGTTCATGGAATCTAACTTTTTCATAAACTATTCTACATATCATGTTATAGACTTTTTCATAAACTATTCTGCATATCATGTTATAGACTAGACCTCTGTAACACATTTTTACTATCCTTGGACCCAAAAATTTGTACAAATCTAATGTATAAATAATTCAAAGAATTCTATGTGCGAGATCACTCGCAATTGAAAACATAAACATGCGCAGTGCCCAAAAACAAAAATACAAAAAACGACCACTAAGCGGTTAAAGTAGTGGAAGCGAAAGATAATAATTTAAATAATATTTTAACTCTTTACTTTTCTAAAAAGACATTTATTTTACATTACTTATTTTCATAAATAAATATATAATATTTATTTTGAATAACTATTATACAAAAATAAAGTATTTCCTTTTTTTTTGGATAATAAATGCTTATCTTTATATTTATTTTCACATTATGAAATTTATAAAATTTAATTCTTTATCAAAATTATTTAGATAAATAAATAATATAAATCTTTTAAAAATTATGAATAAGAGTTCTTTTGATTTTTTCATTAACATCTTCTACAGTTTTGAAACTTGGTCTTTCGAGGATGCTTTCGACCACGCTGAGGGTGGAAGCCGGATCGAGGCTCGCAAGGGCTGACGCGACTTCCATGACGTCTACATGGAGAAGTTAATCTCCTCCACTTGGTTTGCATATCCTTCTTCGCCCACTTGCTATTGCATTTTGTGTTTTTATTTATTCTGCTCTGCAAATATTTATTGCGATTAACTTCACCCACTTGCCCTCCCTCATGCAGATCTAACCTTGGTTTGCAATGGAGCCAGAGTCAAACGGAGATATTAGTAATCCTAAACCCTCACCACAGACATTACCAGCCCTAGCTAAGTCCTTCGCCGAGACCATCACCCAGACTGTAGATGGAGTCCGCTCAACAGCACACTTCCTTAAGACTCTGGCAGGTAAAGGACCCAGTCAGGATGGTAAGCTCTCTTGCAATTCCTCGGGCTCTTTCTACATTTCTCCGAACTCTGAAATGTTGGATGAAATTATTTCAGAAAAAACATAGATTAAGTGACACTGCTATCTTTTTTGCCTGTGTTGATGCTCAAAAATGCCCACCTAGAAAATTCATAGATGACTGGTTTCATAATTTATGGAATCTTAAACTAGGGCTTAAAATTACATTCTGTAGACAAGTTAAGAGAGGTCTCTTTCTCATTTTCTTCAACACACACGAAGCCCAGTTGGAAGCTCTTAAATACCAGTACTGGACGGTTGGAAATACATCTTTTCGAGCCCTAGCCTAGTCTCCAGAGGCGGTTAATGAGGAAGTCCTCGTGCTATCGTCTTCCAGATGGGTCATCTTCAAGGATGTCCCCCCCTTTTTGTGGCGTTTTCTTCCCCAAATAATGGCACCTTTTGGTAAAATTGTTAGGGTTGATGAAACTACTAGATTGGTGCCCAACCTAGACGCAAGAATGCTTGTCTCAATCAAGCTCGGAATCGACATTCCACCATCTTTAAACCTAGATATTAACGAAGACACATTTGTCTACCTGATTGAAATACTTGGAGGATTAAATGCTTGTTTTCTCTGCAAAAAAGAAGGGCACATTCACAAAAATTACCCAATTATCAGTCGTAGGAAGCAAATGTATAACTCTGGTGAAACTTCTGTAAACCCTAAAAATGGTAATAATACGTAACCTCCCCCTCCTATTATTGAGATCCCTAAAGATGTGTTGTCCATAGATCCTGGTCCCTCTCCTATTGTCGCTAACCATCTCATGCCCGATCCCACACCCTTGGCCTCCGAACCCCTCATCCCTATTTCCGTCCCCTCTCACAACCTTGTTGACTCGGTGATGCAGAGCATCTATCACAAACTATAAAACCTTCATTCAAGGGTAGACTTTAAACTTGAATCAAGAGGCATATAAAAAGATCAACCACTCTTCTCAACTCCAAACCAATTTAAAAGGTTATATCATATCCCTACAGACCTTCATTGAATATTTCAGATCATAAAATTCACCATAACATGAGAGAACAAATTCTTATTTGCCATGGAATACCCTAATTCAAGGTTTCATCCCTTAAAAACTGTTTTCACCAAAATAACCACAAAATATTCAATTCTTAACCAAATAAAGTAAGACAAAAAGAAATGGAAAGATGATTCAGAGACCTTTCCAAAACATATATCCTTTCTTCATTATGATCCCTAATGTGACCACACCAAATGCTGCAACCGGACTGCTATTACCTTCACCTGTCTGCCTTTCACCATGAACTATAACAAACAGTCATCAGTAACTTTTTCAATATTGATTCTAAAGAACATTGCTTCAGTCATAATTTAGAGTACTGCATTAAAGATATTCTCTCCAAATTTTAGCTTGAGCCAATAGTTAAATAAAACATTATGATCATTTTCCCAAAACCGGGTAACCCTTGGCAGGGTTTTGACATTCATTGAAAAAACAAACATATCTTGCCAAATACTCCACAAAAATGCACCAGAAAGGATTCATCTGAAATATATATCATTAAATAACATCTACATATAAAAATTACACCAAATGTGATCCTCCATGGATCAATGACAGTCATAGATTCCTTAAAACATCATGATAGTTTGAGGGTTTGATGGATAATCTTTGTCAAATCCCCTCTAAACTGATCTACCTTCTTGATTTCAACCAAACATGGTTTTATAAACCATTTCCAACTCCTTTCTAACTAATCCAACCACCTCATAACCAATGTATTTCATTTTTACACTTTTGTTGCACTTTTTGGCAATATTGCAACTTTGCAATTTATACAATTTTGCATTTTTGACATAAATGACTCTAACCCTTACATGGACACTTTAAACACTTCAAGATGGACTAGATATGATATCTTTGGACAAAATGGCTCATTTAGACTTACATATTATGATTCAATTGACTCAAATAACCTTAATACATTATGAATGACTCAAATACAATAAATTGTTCATATTATGACTTTTGACCTCCTAGTATGCTTGTGTGCTTAGGTGCCTCTGCACCATGGTTTCCAACTTGTTACATCTACGAAACGGAGGTGTAAACTTACCCCTCTCAAAGCCCTAAACCCTAGCCATTCCTCCTCCAGCCAATTGGCCTCTTCTCCTAAATCCCTGGTCCTTGAGCAGTCCCCTGTGAAATCTGTGGTTAGAAATATGGTTAATAAGTTGGAAAACTCCAACTGTGATGATGATGCTAGCATTAGCAATAACCCTACAATGATCCTCAGATCTAGAACCCCTATTCATTCAGTCTCCTCTTCACTTGCAGGACTTACTTATGACACTAGCACCATTAATCCCTCGGCTTCAAATTCACTCAAAGAAATAGGGGACAATCATATAATAGAGGTTATATATGCCAATAAAGGTCTAGAAGAAATTAGATCTAGCACTATGCTCCCCGACTTTCCAGGCTCCCAGTTGTCTAGGTTCAACATAGGAGGAAATGCCAATACTAGAAAGGAGCCTCCCAAAACTAGTGAAGATGATGAGGACTCTATGAAAGGACACTCCCTTAATAAAAAAAAAGGTAGGCCTATGGACTCCAAAAACAAGAAGAAATCTGGCGATCAACAATGATCTCCCTACTAGCCCCCCATAAACCCTCTACCTTGATGAAATACATATCATGGAACATTCGTAGTCTTGAGTCACCTATAGAAAATTTGTTATCAAAAGGTTTTTGGATTTGCACAAAAACTTAGATTTTCTGATGTTACAAGAACTTAAATCTGTTGGGTTCTCCCTCGACACATCGCTTGACTTCATTCGGTGAGATGCAACCAAAATCTATACCAACCACCCAAAAGGTAAAGGAGGGGTTGGGCTTCTTCTCGCCCCTAAATGGGCTATGCACCTCAAAGATAAAGGAACCTCTCCCTATAATAGAGTAGCTTGGGCTACCTTAGAGGTGAAGGGTTCTTGCTTTGGCATATGCTCCATTTATGCTTCTAACGATTATAAGGAAAGAATATCCCTCTGGAATTGGTTAACTTCCCTCCCAAATATTCCCTGGGTCATGGCTGGGGACTTTAATATGACTGAATCCCAGAATGACAAGGCTGGGGGTCTCCCGTTTGAATGGAAAAACTTAGAAAAGCCTCATTGGGATAGATTCAAACAACATCTGTAACTCTTTGACCCCTTGGAAGCCACTAAACCTGACAACCCTAACCTATGGCACACCTGGTGCAACTTTCAGCAAAGCACCAATCGGATCTACTCTAGGTTAGATAGCTTCTACGCTAATAAAGACTTCTTCTCCTTTTCCCCCAACCAGTTTGGGAATGTGGTTGTAGTCCTACCAACTATCCTGTCTGACCACTTCCCCATCTTAGCCATTAGCAACATCAGAAGTTCCATCACCCCTTGCCACTCCTGCAATAAGAAGTTCTTGCTTAATACCTCCTTGCTACAAGATGAGGATGCCCTAATTGCCATCAAATTAATTAGACTCTTCAATCTGCAACCGCATCTCCCCCAATCCCCCTTGAGTAGATGGCAGATGAACATTTCTTCCTAGCAGATTCTTCTCCAAACCATTGGCCAAAAGAAAGCCAAGGACTTCAGATTCATAGAAAAAAATCTTACTCTGTGCCTTCACTCCCTTGAGCATGAAATTCAACTGCATCCCTCTTCCCCTACCTTGGCCAGGTAGGTCTCCGAGGCTAGAGATATCCTCAAAAAGCACCACCAGGTTAAGATCAGAGGTGCTTTCATCAGAGCCCGTAACCATTGGCTCCAGTTTGGTGATAAGGGCTCCAAAATATTCTTTAATCTACTCAAACAAAAACAGATCAGGGAAAAAAATGATAGAATATCTATAGACAATAAGGAACTCCTTGATATCTATGACATCAAAGAAGCCTTTGAAGTTTTTTACAAGACTTTGTTTACCTCTGAGGATAATGAGGCTTTAGCAGATGCCTGCACCAGATGTAGGACCAGTATCCCTAACAGAATCTCTGAGGACGAATCTAGCCTCCTCAAAGCTAAGCTAACCATGCACAAAATCAAGGATGCCATTAAGGCTCTTAAGGATAACAAAGCCCTAGGCCTTGATGGACTTCCTGTTGAATTCTACAAAACTAACATTGACTGGATTGCCCATGACCTTTATGATATCTATAATGAAGCCCTTGCCACAAGCACCCTGGGGGAATTCATAAATAGGGGTATCATTAAGCTTATCCCGAAAGAAGGGGACAAAGCCCTGATTAAAAATTGGAGGCCAATCACCCTCCTTAACGTCTCCTACAAGATCCTGGCCAAAGCCTTAGCCTCCTGACTTGAGAAGATCCTCCCCAAGATCATCTGTTCCACCCAAACAAGCTTCATCAAAGGCAGGTACATCCTGGAAAATCTTGTAATGAGTTGGGAATCAATGGAATGGGCCAAGACCTCCAACCAAGACACTGCCATGTTCCTTGTCGACTTTGAGAAAGCATATGATAGGGTGGAATGGAACTTCATCCTCATGATGCTCTCTGCCTTTGGCCTTCCTAGCGAATTTTGTGACTATGTTCGAATCCTCCTTAAAGATGCATCTGACCTACTTAAGATCAATGGGACCCTCTCCCAGTCGATTCCCTGATCTAGATCGATCAAACAGGGCCGCCCCCTTGCCCCTACTCTATTTGTCATTGCTTCCGACGCCCGGTATTATCTCCTTAGAGATGACACCCTGTCCCCCCGTGTCCAAGGCATTACAATGCCAAACGATTCTGAGCTGATCAACATCCAATTTGTTGATGATACCTCGTTCTTCCTGAAGATCTCAACACACAATATTGATTCCCTCAATCAAAAACTTGACATTTTTCGTAAGGCTTCCGGAGCCCGGGTATCCAACACCAAATCCATTCTACTTGGTTGGAAAGAGAATCCCCCGGACTGGCTTCAACAAATTGGCTATGCGTGGGGAGGACCCACTAAACTAGTCTATTATCTTGGCATCCCCTTTTCTATATCTCCCTCTCTTAAGGACATGTGGGGCTGGGTGAAGGGAAAGATAGATAGTAAACTCAACAAGTGGGACAATAGGGTTCTCTCCCTTGTTGGTAGGATTCAAGTCTGTCAAAAAATCATATCCTCATATAGTATCTACTCGTCCTCAGTTTGGATGTTTAGCAACTACCAAATCTTTGAAATCCAAAAGGCTATCAGCTAGTTCCTTTGGTCGGATGGGAAGGGTAAAAGGAAAGCCCACGTAGTCAAATGGACCTGGTGCCACTTGGATAAAAAACTTGGTGGGCTAGGCCTTAAGGATCTTAGACTACAAGGCATCTCCCTTGCAGCCAAATGGATATTCCACTCTTTGGAAGGGCAAGAACCCTGGAAAATCCTCATTAGGAACAACATACAAAATGGTGTTCCCAAAACTGCCAAAACTTCGAAAGCTCTCCCGCTCAGTGACCTAATTGTTGGCAGCTTTCCCCTATCTGTCCAAGGCACCTGGGTGTTCAAATCTATCTGGAAAGCCTAGGAGCATGTGCATGGTCTAATCAGCAACTCGAGCATCAACTCTAATAAGTCCCTACACCATGAAAGGTCAATATGGTGGAACTTGCATCACAACTCCAAACACCTTGCCCTAACCCAAGGCTGCTCAACTAAGCATTGGCATAATAAAGGAATCAAGTACATTATGGATATTCTTGAACATGATCACCTTATTAGCTGGGAATCCCTTTAGCACTAAATATGACCTCCCTGCATCTCATAAGAAGACATACAATATGATTAAAACTGCTTGCGTTCCCTTTAACCTCCCTAAGAACACCCATGTAGACGCCCAAAGGTACCTTTCATTCCTATGGAAGGATGGCTCTACCCTCCCTAAAATCAAAGCCAAATCTATCTACGCCCTATTAAACAGTGATCCGTCGGTGATTGAGCACATCAACAAACTATGGTATGTTAATCTTACCCCGCACACTTGGCAGCAATCTTTTGTGAAACTCTCGCGATCCTCCATTCCTCCTAAGATTCAGTGCTTCAGATGGAAACTTATGTTTGACAGAATACCTATTAGGATATCAGCTGAATATGACCAGTGCTCTGTCTATAGAAAACCTGAGACTGCGCACCACATCTTCTTCGATTGCCCCTTTGCTAGAGATATTTGGCTTCTGTTTGGATTTTCTATTGCAGAATTTGTATTTCCTCTTGATATAGTTACTAGTTTTATTCATGGACTGAGAAAGGATACTAATCTTGTTTGGCAAATCTTATCTTTGTATATTCTTTGGTTTATTTGGAAACTCAGAAATGAGGAGAAGTTCCAAGGTATTACAAGGGAACGTACTGAGTTTTTTAAAAAACTCACACATTACAAAATTGTTGTGTAGGTCTATTTTGTGATAAACCTCGAGAGAAATAAGCTACTATGATTCCTAAAAGATGGCAGGGCAACCATGTTTGTTTACGAGATGCAAGACGGGTTCGAATGGGCTAGGATCGCAGAGAACCAGACCTCCTTCGATAAGGCAGTGTAGACACTGATAAAGGATCTACAGGACAGCAGGCCTCCTCCCTTCAATAGGATTGAGATGTGCTCTGAGATCCTTGCTAGAAAGAAGGTGGTCTGGATGGAAGGCGAACAAGGTTGGACCACATGGCTGGAGGATCAGGATGAGATCCTCCAATTCTGATTTATTCTGCTATGCCCCCTCTTTTTGGATAGTTAGATAACTGTATATATTCCTCTGATTGGCGATTGAGGCCCTGCCCCCCGCTCCCTAGTTTTGTATAAACTCTCTGTCTATATTTTGAACCCTCAATTTCTAATATAAAATAAAAATATGAATAAAAAAAAAGTTTTCTTTTTGCTTGAATGAAAAATATTTATTTTATCCATAAAATAAGAAAAAATTATAAAGATATCAAAATAGAAAAGGAAATAAAGATAAAACAAACTGAAAAAATTGAAAAAATAAATCAAAAAATCAAAATCCAAATACATATATTATGAATTATTAAAAAATAAAAAACTAGTTGCTCATATAATCTAACTTTTTAATAAACTATTGTACATATCATATTATGAACTAGACCTCTTTAACACATTTTTAATAAATCCTTAGATAAAAAAAAAACCTTCTTTTCTATTTTCCATTTTTATCTTAAAATTTAATTATGTGAGAATATGAAATGCTATTAGTATTGTAGATGTGCTTTACATTTTTTAATTTTTTCTTTACTTTGTTTTGGTTTATTAAAAGTGAGATATAGATAAGGAAGAGATTGAGTATCTCACCTTTTAGAAAATGATTATTATATTTTATTATTTTCATTTTTATTTTTTTAAATACTAAGAGGCATCAAATGTTACAATATATGGATTGTATATTTATTCATTTATGTTACTATTCATTCTTGTCAATTTTTATTTTCTTTTTGTTTTTTATATTATCAAACAAATGTGGGCAACCTAAAATGTTATGGCACATGTATTGTGTATTTTCTTTCTTTTAATTTTTCTCTTATTAATGTTCAATAATTTTATTGCCCTCCAATTTCTTTTTCATATTTTTTTTGTTTTCATTCTTCGTTTTTTCAAATAAATAGAATACCCTCAAATGTTTTTGATTAAAAAAAGAGGGGTTTTGAAAGTTCATAACTCTATTGCAGTATAATAATAATACTTACCTTGCATTCTATAAGGATTTTTTCTTCCATTTTCCCGGCCACTCTCCCTTTCTTTACCAAATTTCTTATCTTGTAAGTACCAAATTCTTGATAATTTATCATTAATTATTGTTGGCTGACAAAAATCATGTACATTGAGTTGACCTTTTCCTTCTTTGGATTTCAAAAAGTTCTACAACCAAAGTGGGGTTAGGGAGAGGACCAAAATGGTTAATGGAGGGCCTGCTAGTAGGAGTCATAGCCAAGTCAAAATTATAAAGCCTTAAATTAGCCCTTGGTGCAAGGGAGAACATTCCTGGAACTAACACCAACAACAGACTAGGAAATGGAGGAGAAAATGTAGTAAGGATTTTCATTTCACACTGTACTTGAGGTGATTAAGCATTGGGAGGAGCTAGGAGTGAAACTTCTTGAATATTCCATCTAGAGTAATGTATTGCATTAAGAGTAGCGCGATCTCCTTCCAAACACTAGGAAGATCTTCCTTGTTAAAACCGTTTTGCAAACAAACAACTTTTTCACCCGACTAAAGGAACCTCTTGAAGTCAGCTTTGTAATACCCCTTTCACTTCTTGGGGAAGGTTGCACCTTCCATAATAAAACTAGTGGTACAAGCAATAGACTCCATAGACAACTCAAAAACCACACCCCCAATTTTAACTTCACCCTCACTCCAGGAGCGAGAAAACTACTCTTAGAGAGAAGGGCTAAAACCTTTCATGCCCTCAACATAGTACACCAAGTTTCCTCTTTCAATGGGCAGCTAGAGGATTTCATTCTACTTAAAATTGCCACACTTATTTGACTCGGTCTAGATGAGATCAACCCCCATAGTAAAATTGTTCTCAAGGGAATCAATAACAGTGATTAGGAAAGGGTTTTGAAAACCAACTCTAGTAAAATGTTAGCAAAAGGCGGTATTGGGAGAAGTGTTGTTTTCACTTGATTTAAGAAGCCATCTCCAAATCATTAAATGATTGAACGAGAAGATGACAACACACAAAAAAGGCAATCTTTAGATCTTTATGCATCATTGTGATATATGTCTACCTGTATAGTGGCACAAATGTATTTAGGTAACACATACAACATCATCCAGATTTTGAGTTGGTTGGAGAAGGGACCCAAGTTAGCCAACCTATTCGTAGACTTGTTCCCCTCTCTAAGGGTGTGCTTGATTCTTATGTGGCCAAGTGTGGATAGGAGACTTTGGCATTTGGTGATGAAGTCCTTAGTACTCGATCCTACCTTAGCTTTACCTTAAAGCATCATGATGACATTGTTTGAGTCACCCTCTATAATAATTCTTTGATAACCTTTGTCCCTGGCAATTGAGATCCCATAAAATGTTGTTGCCACTTCTACAAAACTAGAAGTTTGAATGCCAAGGTTAACCACATAGGCCAACAACAGGTTGCCATTTGGATCCTAACGATCCCACCCCCACCCACCCGACTCGGGCTCCCTTTAGATGACCCATCAAAGCTTAATTTTAATTAATTATAGTGATTAAAATATTTAATTAATTTGTGTTAATTGTGGAGAGTTAATTTTCAATATAATAGTTTGAAGAAAGTTGTAATTTAATCTCTAAACATTTGCATAATATATTATAAAAAATTCTAAATAAATATTATTATTTATATACTTACATATTATAAATAAATAAATGAATTCACAGTATTTATGTTTGCAATTTTAAAACTAAAAATACTTCAAATCAGAATTGAAAATGCATCCTAATTCAACAAGATGGCTGAATTTAAACTCAAATAGGAATTAAAACAGAACATGAAAACATAAACCATAAAAAGAAATTTTGTATCTGTTGCAGAGTTTGTATATAAACCAAACAATACTGATAATGGTCATGTAGATTGCATGGACATTGCAGTTTTTTCATCTTTGCACACTTTACCACACAAGGTACAAAATCCTTCCAAGAAAAGCATCCACTAATGGGAGCTTTTACATCCTGTTTAACACAATTTTTGACATTTGCACAGATTTCCATATAAATTAATAAAAATATGAATATCTAGATTTATTATTTTATTTTATAGTCAAATTACAAATAGTGATCTATATAATACTGAAATAGATTGTGTTAGAATTTTTACATCAGATCAATCAGAATAAAAGAAAACTGAAGGAAAACAAAAACTATATTGATAAAATTGCAAATGATCATTATCCAAACGCACTACTATACTGGTACATAATAAACATTGTAGTGCTATGTATATTTCAATTTTGAGTAAATATGCTTATAACCTGGATCAGCCATAAGAGAATGACATTCTCTGTGCCACAAGTAATAAGAAAATTCAGGTTCCAGATCATAATAACAGAGAATTATACTCTTAACAACAGTACACGAAGGAAAGTAACACCATCTGAAAAGAAACAAAAGTATCCGATACGGATACAGATTCATTGTTCTTTCAAATACATACCAATCAAATTAGTTATTCCATTTCATGAGATGGATAGTCAAAGTGCCCCCAAAACTCAAGAGACTCCCTTAACAAGCTTATGTAAAAGCAACAGCTTAATTGTAATGATGTGCAACGTGATTTAAAACACATACTTTCTCAATTAAGCAGATACTTAACCTCTTTAAAATTATTCAATCTCTACTTTAGATTGTGCTGGCATTACTGTGTTTTCTCTAGCGTTCCATCTAACACACTCCCATTTAGCTATTAAGGAAACCTACTATGGAACTATAATTGCTTATAAGAGAATAGAAATAAGACATCCTCTAGTGGAGCAGAAAAATTTCAGAGGATAACTACATCTTCTAGCTCCAATTTGTAGAGTGGTGGATACCTGCTTCTGACGTAAGCGTTGATGGATTCTATGAACCGGCGGACATACACCTTATTAGTTTTACGGTCATAAGATTTCAGTGAACCCGAGTTTTGCTCTGCCATGTAAAAAGCAAATTTCAACAGTTTTATGGCCTCCTTGCTGCTACACTCAACATCAACAGATGTAGTATCAAAATTATTGGCTATTAACGACTTATCATCCTCCTCCTTGCCACAATAAGACGCTAATGTAAAGAGCTTCATATCCTCCTCCCTCCTGCAATCATCATCATCATCACATACAATATAAATATCATGGGCTATGAGCGGCTCCTGCGATGCAACACGACCGGCTTTTAACGAACATACTTGATGGGTGTTGTCGAAGACCCACTCTATATAAACTGAGCAACGTTTTGAGTTACATCTCAAGTCACATTTAGATTCAGATTTAGACTCACATTTGAACACAAATGGACCAACTTTAGGACAAACCTCATGTACCAATTCTACTGAGTGGTTATCCAAGGATTCAAACTCAGCAGGCAGTCGAAGCTGAACTTTTGCTTTTGCACCTCCACTAATAAGAGCGTATCTCTTGTTCTGGTCAGCCAGGATTACAAGCTCAGCCAAGGATTCATAGTCAGCTATTTCAAGATGAGTTTTTGCACATCCTCCAACAATTGCATGTATATTGTCCGTGTCAACGAAGGATTCACAGTAATCTAAGGATTCAGGGTCAAGTTTTGCACCTGCAGCAACGAGGGCGCATATTTTGCCCCTCACAATCTTTGATTGCAAGTCATTACTGGGCTTCAAATTCTCCCCCCAATTGCCCCAAAAATACACCCGCCTCCTCATTAGCAAAGGCAGTCGGTCACACACCATCTGTACTCCTTTGCACAAGATTTTAGTAATCCAGCCAACAATAGAAAGCCTCAGTGTTGTGCTGAACCCCATAATTGCGGCTGTAAAGCTTAGAGATGCAGGAATGAACCAATGAATATGCTTTTGTGTCTGTAGGAACACACCCACAAAGTTTAAAGCCCTCTGCAACTTATCTTCTGACAATAATAAGTTGACAGGAAGAAAGTAATCATGGTCGAGACGAACAACCGCACGGTTGTCCAATATCACTGAATCCAGCACTTCTTCAAACTCCATAATATCGCTTGTGACCACTTCCTCCCATATTTCTTTATGGTCTTTCACAAACACTGTCTTTGCAGCAACTTTTTCAATGTACTTGACAGTTTCCCACACTTTATCTGTGATGTAATATGCAGGCCCATCCTTCATTGAAATCTTCTCTCCATCCTTTTTCTCTAATTCAATCTTTACTAGCATCTTGTCTCCTTCAATTCGCTGCAATACAAACCTCTGACCTAGGTAGTCCATTGAGACTGACCTACCATTCTCAGATTTTTCAATCATTTCCCCAAGATTGTAATATGCAGGCCCATCATTCGCTAACATCGTGTTTCCATTCTTTCTCCTTAGTTCAAACCTCTGACCCAGGTAGTCCACTGAAACTTGACCATCGATCTCAGATTTCCCTTCTTTCTCAGATTTTTTAGGATCCTTATGCTTTTTAAGTTTCGATACATCTCCTGCTGTGGTGGCATGAAAGATCGCTTTTTTGAAGATTCGACCTTCGAATTTCTGCAGCTGTTTGTAGTCTGTGTAAGGGAAACAGAAGCAGTGGAGCAAGTAGGCAAGGGAGCAATGTATGACCGCCCAAAGAGGCGTCGTCTTCATGATCTGAAAAATTCCAAGGCTAAGTTGCAATGGCAGCAATACCCTGTGTACAACTTCCTTCAAATATTCCATAGTTTCTACAATAATGAGCCTCAAAGATCAACCTCTCCTCTTCTGGAAATTTTAATCTTCTTCCTTCCCTCTCATCGCATAAAAAATTTGCCACAAGACACAAGCAGTTTGGGTCAATTCTTTCTTTCTTTCTTCACTAACCAACATTGACTTGAGTTCTCTTTCATCCCCCTTTCCTTTCAGTGTTTTTTTCTCAAATTTTCCCAGATTCCCTATCTTGTCAAGTGAGCAGAGCAAATGTTGAATTGCATTGAATTTCTCAAAAAAAACAAGCGAGACCTACCAAGAGCGAACAACTCGTGTAATCAGCGACCCTAGTTGTTGTTAAATCGGTTTTCAATTCTTTTGGTTTTCTTACAGAATCGTGTTATGTATAGCTACGAAATGTTATTGTTGTACACGCTATTTACAGTCTAATCCAGCTTTTCCCTTTAGATTTTTTCCCAATTTCTTTTTCTTTCACGATCTCTTTCCTTGTTTTCTCCTATTGTCTTTTTTTCTCTTTCCTTGTTTGCATAGGAAAAGTTAAAAAGTCTCACCAAGTATATGAGGAAAGTAAAACCAAGAAGTTATCCACATATGAAAATGAAATACAAAGAAGGGCCTACATGAGACAACATACACCAAGTCTATGCTTAATATTTTTTTTACTGTAAAGACAAAAGTGTTGGTTCTTAGTTCAAAACGCAAATATGCATTCATACCTTAATGTCTAGTTGGATTTAAAAGTGCTAGATAAAACAAACATTTTTAGTTGCTTAGTCTTTTATGCATGTCTTGCAATTTTGGACTGCAAATCTCTTTGAGACATATTGTGAAACAAGTAGTGTACCTTGTCTATTCTCCTACAACTCTTACATTCTAAAGATGCATTCTATCAGATATATATCTCTAATAATAATTTTGAACCAAATTTTGGTTATGGTATTTGGTGAGACGAGTGTCTTTATGTTGTTGGCCTAAGCTTTGTATTAGCTATGACCTTAAACTACATTTGATCTCAAATTATATTGTATATTTTTTTTTAAATGGTAATATTTAAAATAATCATAAATTCTAGTAGATCCACCTCAAAAACATATACAACTATGCTACTTATAGGGTAGCAATTTAAAAGGTGATAACTTGATTGTTTGATTTGCAAAAATTTAATTTTTTATTGGTTATTTTGTCTAAATCATCTTTAATGATATCAAATTTTCATAATCTATAGTAAATTAATGTAGAGCTTTAGATTCGATGGAAAAAAATTGCTAACACAATCAAATCCTGAAGCTCTACATTAAATCATTGTTTTCAAGAATTTGTCAAATAGTTCATGTGCCTTTCTTATGTTTAAATGTTTAGCATACATGTCTATAAGGGTAGGTACAATTTTAACATTTGCGAAAATTCTTCACTTTTATGCTTTGATGTCATTGGCACCAAATTTGACTTTATTCTTGCTAATTCCATTTTCTTGAAACAACAAATAATTTATTGGAGAAAGCATTTCAAAATGTTTGAAATCTAAAATCTTTAGTTAACAATAAATTTATAAACAGAATAGACTCGTAGTATAGGTTATATTTATCATATTTAACTCATAACTAACTTAAAGTAAGAAAGCATTAGATTATTTTAATTATAGCATATGTATGCATGCAATTAATTTTATCCTTTCATAGACAACTAGGCCTATTGTTTGCTAGAAAAGGTGTCTCAACCTAGTTCCTATTGATAAAATTATAAAAGGTGCAATTTATGGGTTATAAAATAACAAGTTAATTTTCCAGATACATAGTTAGTTTTTGACAAAAATAAATATTCTTAGTATCTTGGCACTATTTTTGAAGTCCCTATTTCTTAGATCTCTTTGATATCTTAATTTTTTAAAATGGACCCAATCAAACCACTGGATCAAAAAATTACAATATTTAGTTTCCATAAGAAATGTAAAATTTTGTTAAATATATAAAAGAGTTATAAAGAGGAGTTACACTAGTTGACACTTATGATGCATGCTATTACACATTATAAAGTATCTTTGATTGGAGATAATTTTGGATGCCACATTTTAGGTGGTTTTAGCCCATTCTTTTCTAATTATCATTTGATGGTTTAATGTGTTCTATCTTCTATACATTAGGTACTTGAGATGGTGGTTGTGTTTGAGTTTTATCGATATTATTTTACATTTATTAAGAAAGGAAGATATAATTTATGTCTACTTTTAGAAAATATAATATTCTAGAAAATTATGATGGTTAATATGAAAATAAGAGAAAAAAAATGAATAACTCAATTCTTCAATTGAGATTCCTTAGAGATCTATTTCTTGTGTGTGATGGTTGGAGTGTAAACACAGAGTATGCATGTGATGTAGATGTGGATAATTTCATTAGCAAGTGTAAAGTCCACTTAAGTTGGGTGCTAACCAAAGTAGGTATAATCCTTCCTCTCTAATGGGAGCCAAGATTATATTTCTAAAGATGAGTTGTGGTGCAAGAGCACCCTAGGTTTAATAGGCTTCAAAGAGTATAAAGTTGTGATTTTTTTTATTTTTCTAATGTTATTATATGTGATAGGTCCTCAATGGCTATTTCATATCTAGTTTGGGTCATAGGAATTAATATTGAGTCATTTTGCAAATATTGTAAAAAAAAATGGAATGTGAAGAGTCATAGGTTGTACATGAGGGAAAGTTGAATGGTTGGAAGTTAAAAATCAGTTGGGAATCTATTGTAAATACCTTAAAAGGGTTTTTTAAGGTCGAATTTCATGGTTGGATATTGTTGGAGATTGTGAAGAAGAAGAAACCCTTATTTTTGTGCATTATTTCTGAAGTTTTCTCATGTTGTAGAATGTTCTCTTGATTTGTATGAATTTTATATTTGATGTAATGATCTAAAACTAGTTGGAGAAGTTTGTTATGTGAACCTACTTCCATTTGCAATTGGTCTCATCAATTTTTGTTGGTGTAATTATTTATTCATCTTGGATATAAGTACACTTTACTTAAGTTTACTTAGGTACATGCACCACATTGTAGTTTGCATATGAGACACTTAGGGAGATGTGCATAAATTGGGAGTGTGTATGTAGGAGAAATTTAACCTTTTGTTCTCTTATCTTGTTGTTACATTCCACCTTTGGTGGGTGATCCACCTCGTGTGGAATATTTTATTATTCCTCCTAGCTACTCCTACCTACCCTTACCTAAGCTTGCATCTCATTGAGCCTCATGTCATCATTGTGTGCTCTCTTATCTCTTAGCCTTGCCTTTATAAGAAAGTTCATCTTTCATTGTATGTAATGATCCAGTTCATCTTATTTTTCTCTTGATTAGAATATAGTTTATTCTCATTAAATTTATTGTCTCTCTTGTTGTGCTATTAAATGTGCTCTTGATCTTGGCTATTTTCAACAAATTCTTACATGGTATCAAAGCCATTAAGGCTTCATTGAGTAGTCTTTTTGGAGAGATTTTGGAGCATTCATTTTTTGGATCTAGGTAGCTGCACATTTTGGGGGCTTCCTATAGAAATTTCGACCTCACCATTGCATTCGGGAGGCTGTTTCCATGAATGTTTAGTATAAATTTGTCTATATTTGGTGAAGATTGCATTTTGGGGCTTTGGAGAAATTTTTTAGTCTATTAGGTTGTATGGTACGATTTTTTGTTAAAAAAAAATTTAAAATATGTTAATATATTTTTTCTAAATTTTATTTTAAACAAAAAACAAAAAATTGTATTATTCGCAGATTTTATATTTGTAATAGTTTTATTCATTCAAAAAAAAAAATTGGGAAGGCGGGGCGGTATTGTTGATCCCACCCCTATCCCCCCACCGTATCCTATTGTAATCCCTTTTTGCAGGGTTAGTACCCTTTTTCGGGCCCCACCTATAGATTTACGCAGGGTCTGTTCACCTCGCCACCACCACCGCCCCCCTTATTGGCTATATGTCTTCCTTCTCTGGTAGCACAAGGTAGCCCGCCGACCACTTCGACCCATCTATGGCTCTTCTTTCCATCGCAAATCTTTAGCAGCTCCCGCTACTGGTCTCCACCCCAAACCGCTCCTCAACCCCTCTACCGCTCCGCCAAAACCATTTGTGTATAAAGCCACCACGCAACAATATATTATTTGCCAAAGCCGCCACCTTGGAGACACGCAATAGTGTATTATTCAACCACACCTGTATGCTTTTGTAACACGTGCCTACACAAGATTTTGCCATGTAGTGCTCAATCAGTACTAACTCGTCTGTCACATCGGCAAACACGTGTTGTTCCACATCACTTGCCACGTTAGTGCCACACCAGCATACGACCTGCCACCTTAACGTTTCGTACGCATAGTCATCATACGACTAAACATGTCACCCTGCCCTGTCAACGACCACACAGGCCGCCATATCGAATTTTTGTACGCCATGTGTCATTTTCTGGTTTGACCATGTCATTGTCCGCACAGTCCACGCAGGCATGGAGGAAAGTTTTTCAACAGCTAAACGATCGTCAAATTTAAGCCCTTCATTTATTAACATTAGTACTGCATCAATGTTTTTTGAATTTTTGGGACCCCCTCTCCAATGAGCTTTTTCATTTTGTAGAAAAACTTTGGATGGCCATAACTTGCTCAATTTTGCTCCTTTTTGGGAGCAATATTTATTTATTTAGGATAATTTTTCGTGCTCTTCATAGTGGTGGTAGAAATTTCTGATTTTAGTGGACAAATTTTTCACAATTTTTAGTTTTTCATGACTATACCTGTCCAATCCTCAATTTTGCAACTTCAGAGGCTTCGTTCAGGTTCATACAACCTCATTTTTAGGTGCCTTTTTTTTTAAAGTGCATAATTTTTTTTCTACTTTTATAATCTGCCATCAATTTCCAGTGTTTAGAAATTGTACTTCTAGTATTTGTTCATTTTTGGCCTATTTGGTACTTGCATTTTGTTGGGATCTTGATTTATATCACTTGCAGTATTTTTGGGGATCTCTTATAGCCTATTTAAGGAATTTGTAAATTTAAAATCAGAAGTCCACTTTACCCTTCTTTGCAAGTGGTCCATTGTACACGCACTAAGTATAAAGTGTCAAATCATCATTTTGGGGGGAGGGGGTTCTTGATTGAGTAATTTGGGAGGGCTTCTTATGTGATTATGACTCTCTCTTCTTATTGCTTTTTCATTTTGTTGCTATGGGTTCTCTAAATTTCCACTTTTAACTCCACATAACTATGTTTCATGGAAAATTGATGTATGGAGTAAGCTAATGGAAAAAGGATTAACTCACTATATTTATGGAACTATAACTACACTAGCTCATCCTAATGCTCACATGGAATATCTCACTAAAAAAATTATGGCTATTGGAACATTGAGGAAATACATATCAAAGGATCTCATCTTTGACATTGACAAGTGTAAAATAGTTAAGGAAGCATGGGATCTCTTGGGAGAATTGTATGGGAAAATTGATGAGATTAGAGGCTATTAAATTGATAATGATCTCACCATGTTGGACCCCAAAAATTTGATACAATCCAAGATAATGTTACCAAGGTAAATGAGCTAAGAGCGCAGCCAAAGGATTGTGGCATTGATAAGAAGGATGCGCAGTTGGTCTACAACCTTTTGGGAAAGCTTCCATTAGAGTATGCCACATTTCTTTCTAGCTTCCAAACCCATCACTTAACAATGGGTAGGTCCTTCCCTATTCCTTCATTTGATTCATTCACATAAATGTTGATGTTGGAGCAGTCAAAGTTATTGAGCATGGGGATTCTCAAATCTTTAAAGTCACAAGCTTTGGTGGCTGATAAAGGTAATCAAGACAATCAAGGAAAGAATTCCAACAAGAAACAGAAACAGTTCAAGCCTAAGACACAACAAGATGGATCACAATCTTCCTTTCCACAACAAAAGGATTCTACTTCCTCACCTAAGGGCAAATCATATAAGGAGAGGTTTTGTTCATATTGCAAGAAAAGTGGTCATGATGAGCATTGTTGCCACACAATTGATGAATTGACCATCATCTTCAAGAAGAACAACATTGATTTACCATCCACTTATAAGAAGAAGGATTCATCTCCCTCCTCTTCCTTGTAGTCAAAAGGTAAGGGACAAGCTCTTTGTGCTACTACAAATCATGATTTAGGGAGATGGCTTCTAGATTGAGGAGCTTCTCATCATATGGCATATTCACAATCTATGTTCTCTTTATTTGAGCCTTGCACCATGCCACATATTTTGATGGGAAATAATACATACATGGATGTGATTGTGAAAGGGTCTATTTCCATTGGGGATAACTCCTTCAATGATGTGTTTTATGTAACCCATTTAACAAACAATCTTCTTTCCATCTATCAAATCACTCATGGGGCAACAAGAAAAATTGTGGAGTTCACACCTATTTTAGTTATCATTAGAGACTTGGATACTAGAGCTATTATTGCTATAGGTTTGGTTGATCATGCATCTCGATTATATTCATTTTGCAGATTTTGTTGATAGGATGATTCTTCATATTTTGATCACACTTATTGTGATGATTCAAATATTGAGGAGAACTTTGGGCACTTGAGCAGGGGATTCTCACATGTGACCAGTTCTTGAGACTAGTATTTCATCCTCCTATTAATATCACATCACCTATTGCACTTGATGATGCAAATAGTGCGGCAGTTTTGCCTTCTTGTGATTCAGCGCAGCAGGTAATAATTTGGATAAGTATATCAAAAGTTATTCAAAAACTAGTGCACCTATGTCTGTGAGAACTATGGAGACATTGGTAAAAGAAATTCAATAATAATATGTTATTGTTGTTCAAATTGAAAAAACATTATATGGTTAGAAAGCTCAGAAGATGGGTGAAAATATGGTGGCAATTTTAGAAATACCCACTTGATGAAGTGTAAACCTGATGATGACAAAGTCGATAAACCAAGTTGATAAAATAAAACATGTCAAAAATGAGAGAAATGGAGGGAAATCAAACTTCCAAACCATAGCTTTGTCATCCAGGCCTATTTCCAAGCCTAAACAGTCAAAAGCACGTACGGGGTACTTATGGTTTAAAAAGTGTGTATGGGGTACTTAAGGTATAAGCAGCGCGTACGTGCTCTTTTTATTATAAACAGCGTGTACGTGCTATTGTATAATATGATATAATTGTATATATAATATGTGTATATACATATAATATATATATATGTATGTATGTAGATATATATATATGTATATATATAATATATTAAATATATATACACACATGTAAGTGTATTATCTCCCCCTCTCAAATGCATACAAGGTGCATCTCTCTCTCTCTCTCTCTCTCTCTCTCTCTCTCTCTCTCTCTCTCTCTCCCTTCCTCCATACCCCATTCCTCTCTCTCTCCCTCCCTTTCTCTCCTTCTCCCTTCCTCCATACCCCATCCCTCCCTCTCTCCCCTTATCCCTTCCTCCATACCCCATCCCTCTCTCTCTTGCTCTCTCCCATTCTCCCTTCCTCCATACCCCATCCCTCTTTCTCTTCTTCTCTCCCTCCCTCCCTCCATACCCCACTGCAACTATGTCTGCACTTCTATAGAAGTAAGTGAATTTATTTCTTGTCTGCAACTTCCTCTTTGATTTTTATCATGAATTATCTCCTAAGAAAATTGATTGATGGATTTGTGTGTGTATATTGAATAGGAGGAATAGGGTTTGAAATTGAACCACGGGTGTATTACCGTGACAAACAAGGAAACCTGGAGCAATATTCTTCTCGAATGTGTTTCTAATGAGCAGAGCAGATATGGAAAATAGTATCAACAAAGCAACATGATGAGTCAGAGTACCTGCAATATGTTTTTTCAGAAGGAAACAATAGGTAGGAAGAGAAAGAGGGAGAGTAACACAGATGATGTCCTGGAGAATGATAGTGGTGGGTATGTGAGAGTTCCCATGTTGTTATACAATGCTTGTCACCTAAAGAAATTAAAGTTTGTTGTATGCATGCCAGTGGTAGTAAATGATGATCATCACTTGTCAAACGACTTGGAAAAGTACATACCCATGAAAGAAATTAAGTGTGTAATTCCTATAGTCACAATCGAGATCAGTCTTATAACCTTGCAAATTTAATAGCATCATATGTTTTAGAACTTAGGTAGTACTCTTAGGGTTAGTTCAAGCTCTTACACTTTCTTTTTAGCGAAGCCTCATTGTTTGTTCGCTTGGAGTCTCGTTGTATGATGTTATATTCATAAATTTAAATTTAATATATCATTTTATTAGCCCACCATATCACCCCTTAGGTGTCATTAGAGGTCGTATTGTTTCCTAAGAGGTCATATGGTGTCATGTGACCCCTTAAGACACCATATGACCCCTTAAGACACCATACGATCCATAACAACACCATCTGGTGTCCTAAGGGGTCATAGGATGTCATAGACCCCTCGAGACACCAATGACCCATAACAACACCATATGGTCTTTTAAAGGGTCACATGGTGTTCTATGACCCCTTAGGACACTATTTGGTGTCGTTATAGGTCCTATCATGTGCTAAGGGATAATATGGTGTTATATGACCCCTTAGCACACCCTATGACACCTTAAATGTGGTTAGGGGTCATATTATGTTCTAAGGGTCATATTGTGTCCTGGATTCGATATCTCTTCCTCTCCCTCCCCCCTCCTCCTTCTCTCTCTCTCTCTCTCTCTCTCTCTCTCTCTCTCTCTCTCTCTCTCCTTCTCCCTTCCTCCATACCCCATCCCTCTTTCTCTTCTTCTCTCCCTCCCTCTTTCTCTTCTTTTGTAATTCCTATAGTCACAATCGAGATCATTCATATGGTGTCCTGTGACCCTTTAAGACACCATATAATCCCTTAAGACACCATACGACCCATAACAACACCATATGGTGTCCTAAGGGGTCATAGGATTCCATATGACCCCTCGGGACACCAATGACCCATAACAACACCATATGGTGTTCTAAAGGGTCATATGGTGTTCTATGACCCCTTAGGACACCATTTGTTGTCGTTATAGGTCCTATGGTGTGCGAAGGGATAATATAGTGTCATATGACCCCTTAGAACACCTTATGACCCCTTAGATGTTGTTAGGGGTCATATTATGTCTTGGATTCGATATCTCTTCCTCTCCCTCCCCCCTCCTTCTTCTCCTCTCTCTCTCTCTCTCTCTCTCTCTCTCTCTCTCTCTCTCTCTCTCTCTCTCTCTCTCTCTCTCTCTCTCTCTCTCTCTCTCCCTCCTTCCCTTCTCCCTCCACCCTACTCTCCCTCTCCCTTCCTCCATACCCCTTCTTCTCTTCCACCCTCCCCCTCTTCTCTCCCTCTATGTCTCTCCCTCTCTCTACCTTCCCTCCCCCTCTCTCTCTCTCTCTCTCCTCTCTCTCTCTCTCTCTCTCTCTCTCTCCTCCTCTCTCTCTCTCTCTCTCTCTCTCTCTCTCTCTCTCCTCTCCCTCCTTCCCTCCTTCCCTCTCTCTTCTTTCCTCCCCCTCCCCTCCCTCCCCCCCATCTCCCCTCCCTCCCTCTCCCTCTCCCCTCCCTTCCCCTCCTCTCTCCCTCCACCCTACCTCTCCCTCTCCCTTCCTCCATACCCATTCTTCTCTCCCATCCTCCCCCCTCTTCTCTCACTCTCTCCCTCCCTCTACCTCTCTCCCTCTCTCTACCTTCCCTCCCCCCTCTCTCTCTCTCCCTCTCTCTCCCTCTCCCTCCTTCCCTCTCTCTCTCTCGCTCCCTCTCCCTCCCCACTCTTCTCTCCCACCCTCCCCCCTCTTCTCTCCCTCTCTCCCTCCCTCTACCTCTCTCCCACTCTCTACCTTCCCTCCCCCCTCTCTCTACCTTCCCTCCCCCCTCTCTCTCCCTCTCCTTCCTTCCCTCTCTCTCCCTCTCTCCCTCTCCCTCCTTCCCTCCTCTCTCCCTCCACCTTACTCTCCCTCTCCCTTCCTCCATACCCCTTCTTCTCTCCCACCCTCCCCCCTCTTCTCCCCCTCTCCCTCCCTCTACCTCTCTCCCTCTCTCTACCTTCCCTCCCCCCTCTCTCTCTCTCTCCCTCTCTCTCCCTCTCCCTCCTTCCCTCTCTCTCTCTCTTCCTCCCCCTCTCCCTCCCTCCCCCCCCCCCTCCTCTCCCTCCCTCCCCCTACTGTCCCTCTCCCTTCCTCCATACCCCTTCTTCTCTCCCACCCTCCTAGTCTTCTCTCCCTCTCTCCCTCCCTCCTTCCCTTTTGTCCCCCTCCTCTCTCCCTCCCCCCTACTCTCCCTCTCTCTCTCTCTCTCTCTCTCTCTCTCTCTCTCTCTCTCTCTCTCTCTCTCTCTCCCTTTTCATTCACATTTTTTTCTACTACCAATAGCATGTATGGGGTACTGAAACTATTAGTTCACTGCCCTGACATAAACTTTTTTAAGATGTAGGAGCACGTACGCAAGACTTATTACTTGTAAGCGCATACGGGGTATTGAGCCCATTATTCGCTACCCTGTGATAACATTTTTTAGGCTTAGGAGCGTGTACGCACTACTTATTAGTACAGAATGGAAAAAAAGAATACCATTGGGATTGCCTTGATATTTTATTGACTAACAGCGTGTACGCAGTACATAGACATAGTTTTAGTTTCCCAAGAGCCTCAACGACCTCAAAAGAAGTTTTTGAGGTCATTGAAGGCCCCACTAGAATTGTGTCTGCACTTCTATCATTGTTTTACACATAGAAGTAAGTGATTTTTTTATTTTTGCATGATTTCAAATGATTGAATTGTTGTTCTTATTAGTTTTGTCAATAGGTTTGTGATTGTTTAAAAGTTTGATTCCAAAAAATAGTGATAAGATGCTTATTTATGGTTATTTGTTTTTTTATGAACTTTTTTTTTATATAAATATGTCACATGATTCTATTTCAGACAACCAATATCAACCATCTGAAAGAACAAGCGAGAAGCAATGGAACAATGAGAGGCTCAAAAGGAAAGACAAAGGCAACGTATGAAAAAATTGCGTGACATAAGAACAATGGGAGAGGAAGGTATGTCATCCTCAACATCTCAATTCGATTTACCAAATAAACATAATGCACCTAATGCAATTGAAGAAGAGACATTTGATTTACTGTATGAACCTAATGCAATTGAAGAAGATGCCGTATTGAATAATCAATTAAATGAAGAACATACACCTTCTCTTTTTGATGAATTAAATGTACATAATGCACCGATGTTAACACCTCCTAGAATCATTCATAGGAAACCAAAGTATCTAATTGACATTGATGAGAATATATTGAAGCCAATGCCCAATAAAATGAATGAACAAAATTGTAGGAGAATGGTTAAAAGAATATGGAAAAAACTACTTTGAAAACTTAAATCAAACTGCAAGATGTCAATTAATTGTTCAAATGATTAAAAATTTGAATTTTAGAGAGACAATGAAAATTCTAGGCCTAAGATCATCTGAAAGTAAGAGTGAAAGAACTATTGTGAGAAATATATTTGATGCATATCAAGCTATTAGTTCAAAATCACGTACTAAAGATTCTAATGCTACTCGACATCTCATTACATCAACCATAATAAGCAAGAAAATAAAAAAAAGATCGTTTGATAAGCAAAATAAGTAAGTCATTAAATGTAAGTAGAACAACATTAAATAAAGCATTAAAGAGGCGGCAAAAAATAGAGGAACCTAACAATAATTCTCTTTGGGTATTCTTGGGTAGACTACCATGCAAAGACAAGGTTGTTGTTGATGCACTAAGAACATTAATTGAAAAATTTTGGCATGACAACACAAGAGGTTCTCCCAACCAAAGAGATGTTGTTAGAAGGAAAATTGGGTCTAAAAATCATGAGTCACATGCCAAACACTATTTGGATATGACTCAGACTAAATTTTATGAAAGATTCCTTCAGAAGTTTCCTCAAATAAGAATTTCTCAAAGATTTTTTGAAATGGCAAAACCTTTTTATATTAAGATTAATCATATACATATTTAATTTTCCATGCATTATGATATTTTTCATCATATTTGTTCTACTTTGCACACTAACAATGTTTTGCAGGAATGTAATATAAAAGCACCTCCTAAGTCGGTAAGATAATTTATTTCAAGTGTGCTATGTAATAGACATGATGGTTGCATTTATTATAAGATGCCTTGTTTGGAAGGTTCTTGTGCTATATGTGGTGGTTTGCAACGTTTACCAAGATGCATACATTTGGAGAGCACACATGAAATTGGTACAAAACTAGTTTCTTTCAGAAAATACAAGACAATCACATATGGAGTTAAAGATGGAAATGATTTAAAGAGATGCAAGCTAGTGAAAAATGATATATTTGTAGCTCAATTTATGAAAAATTTTCAAGAGAAACTAGATTATGAGTACATAATGCATACACATAGAGCTTGATGATTAGACGAGCAATTCAAGTTATGTAAGGACACATTTCCGCTTGGTACCATTGTCTCTATAGTTGATTTCGCTGAAAATTATACACTACAACCTCAAAATCAAGTGCAATCCATGTATTATCACTCTACACAAGTTTCTATTGTTTTACACATAGCATTCATACATGCAGATGATATCACAGAGGAGGATAGAAAGGTTGTAAGAGAGTATCACTTCTACATAATTGATGATCGTACTCTTTCATCAGAGTTTGTACAAGGATGCTTTAAAGTTTTCTATGATAGTTTAAGGGAAAGGAACATACGATACAATCGACACTTATATGGTCAAATAATTGTACCGCACAATTCAAGAATGCAAGGATGTTTTATTGGTTGACAAGGATGCATATGAAAAGAGGTGTACAGTATTTTTGGAATTTCACTGAGGTTGGACATGGTAAGGGAGAGCACGATGGTGCAGGAGCGTGTATGAAAAGAGCCCTGGGTTAGTGCAGGATCAAGGGGGGCCAAAAAGTGGCGATATGAAAAAAATAGCCTTCCTCACTCGCCTAAAAATGCGAAAAATCCGTGTTGACTTTTTGCATGGCTTGGGTGTCAGTACACCTTAGCCTCATAATTACCTATGCAAATCGAATATCCAATAAAATCGGATATCCGATTTTTATTTGTAATTTTAATTTAAAAAATATATTATATGTTACATATTATATAATATATAATATATAATATATTATTATATTATACAATATATATAATGTAATAATATATTACATAATATATATTATGTAATATATTATTACATTATATATATTGTATAATATAATAATAAATTATATAATACGTATTATATAATATATTATTATATTATACAATATTATAATATAATAATATATTATATAATACAATATTATATATAATATAATATAATATAATATAATATAATATAATACAATATTATATTATATATAATATAATACAATATTATATTATATTATATATTATAATATATATAATATAATACAATATGTATTATATAATATAATAATATATTATATAATACGTATTATATAATATATTATTATATTATATTATATTATATATTATAATATATATATAATATAATACAATACGTATTATATAATATAATAATATATTATATAATATATTATTATATTATATAATATATTATTATATTATATAATATATTATTATATTATATATGTTATTTAAAAATAATTTAAGTATAAAAATCAGATATCCGATTTTCTGAGACTTTTATATTTCGACAGTGACAGCAGGTGAGTCATTTTTAACTCACGGGCCGCGCGATTTCATCAAAATCTAATATCCAGTATTTTGGCAAAAAATTGCTAAAAAATAGATTGAGAGGTAAGAATTTTATCATTTTTTGTATTTTTTGTTAATTTTTATTTGATTTTTCATTGAAAATATGGTTTTTTCATGAAAACTAGGTTTTTTTAAATCAAATACCTAATTGTTTAAATTTGTTAACTAAATTTAATTATTTACATTCAATTAGGTTACAAATAGGGGATAACAATGAAAACCGTGACCAACCACAACTACAACAACCAAACCTTTATTTTCCAAACCCCCCCTCAATTCAGGATTTGATTGCACAAAATTTGAATGAATTGAGCGGGATTGCAGAAGTATATCATAGGATCCCTCGTCTAAACCCAATGTTTGATCCTCTCATGTCGATCATAAAAAGTATGGAAACCATGACTGAGGAGCACAATGTTGCCCTTTTGTGGCAAGATTCTATGAGGGAAAAATATGCAGATGGCTTGTCGTATAAGGATATCAAGGATCTCGAGATATCCAAAGCTGAAATCACCTCATTGTTTGTCAATCCCCGTACTGGTCAGCCCGTAGATCCCAAAAAAACAAAAACTTTCTATTAAATGGTGCACAAATGATGGGATTGTGAAAAACTTTTGGAATCATTGGTGGATGGTTTTCGACAAACCTCCCAACAACAATCTTGATATCCCCTTCTATTTCATAAAAAAATTGTATGCTAAGTTTGTTTTAAACAAACATGTGAACTACTTTGACATCCAACCTTTCCAGGGTGTAGGTTTAGGTATGCCCCAACATAGACCTGGGGCAGTCAGAGTAGTCCAGGGCCCATATGTCCCCCTTCCTCCTGTTGATCCCCCACCTACAATGCAGCATCCTGATATCATTTGTGAGGTAGCTTCACAGACCATATCAGCTATTCACTCTTTGAGTAGCCTTTTGGTTTTTCAGGCTACGTCAGTAGCTCATCCTACTCTTGATGGTAGTGGTGCATCTGGTGTCATTGACACGTCATCGTCAGCTCCACACATATGCGTGCCCCATAGTTGTGTCATGTGTGGGCACGTATGCTTGGGTCCAGTTGGACAGCCCGTTGATCCTCCTGTGGACAATGCAGATTATGAGGTGCATGAGATGCATGATGCACCAGATGTTATTACATAGACTGGAGGATACCCTAAGGAGTCCTCACATGCTAGAGGCGAGGAGACACTATCATCATTCATTGATGATGTAGTGGTAAGATTTGTATTTTCACAATTCATGTTATATTTTAATTAAATATTTATAAATTAGATAATATTAAGTACTAATTTTTATTTACATGGTCTATTTAACAGTTGATGACCGAGGATGAGTTGAGACAAATTCAGGAGGGCACCTTCTCGGCCATTTCATTTGGCCTTGATAGCTTGACGGTACATATATTATTGCACCTAGTCATTTGTATTTTATTGTACATGCATGCTCATCATTTATATTGGTATTAATTAGATTATGTAGTAACTTGCATGTATATCTTATTTTACTCTTGTAGGGCACAAGGAGCACGAGTGCGGGGCAGTGTGATTTAGGATCTAGTAGTGCAGTTGGAGACAAGGGAAAGGTAATTGAATGCAAATATGATTGAATGAATAGTTTAAATAACTTATAGTGATTATACATGTCTAGACATAGATTGATAGTTTCATATACTTGTTGTGTATATATATATATAAAGGATTCTTGGCTTCACATCCTTGATGACTACACCCAGTATACCTGAAGAAGAAGAAGAAGAGATGCCTTGAGTAGATGTGTGTTTATTTTATTTTTTGATTTGTAGATATAATTTGTTATTATCAATGACAATTATATGCAAACTTGTATCAATGCCATGTTTCTGAACATATGTAGGTTGTTTATGAAAATATTCAAAACATACCTCCTCTATCGAAGACATACATCAAGAGTCCTGCAAAGCTGAAGAGAAAATGTGGAGATGGGGTAAACATGAATAGTTCAATTATAGTTCATTTTTATGTTAGCTTTTCGAATGTGAATTATATAATATAACTAATATTAATTATGGTTTCTTTTTCTTGTGTAGGATCCTTCAGAGCCGAGCAATGCGGCAAAGAGGATCGATTTTGATGATCCATTAGCAGCTTAGGATGTTATAGATAGTTTTGGGATGCTTACATGTCTAGTTGGCATGTATATTTTGTATATGGACATACATTCATGTATTTAGACATACATTATGTTTCAGTTGGCGTGTATGCCATATTTGTGTATGGACATACATTTGTAATCATTTGACATTTTTATATATACAAAAGTTGATATTCGATCTTATAAATTGTTGCTCATCTGTGCGTGGTGTTATCATAGAAATCTTTAATCTTCATTCCAATAATTAACAATGGTTAATAATATCTATTTAATGAACAATACAATTCATTTCATTTCATCATAAGTGTTGTTTTTATAATGAACAATATAATTCATTTAATGAACAATATAATATAATTCATTTAATGAATAATACAATTCATTTAATCAACAATACAATTCATTTAATCAACAATACAATACAATTCATTCAATGAACAATACAATTCATTTAATGAACAATACAATACAATTCATTTAATGAACAATACTTGATACAATTCATTATTACCCTATGCATGGTCCTATTTTCCCCCCACCTCGGTCGAATGCTCAGGTTTTTATTAAGGCAGCAATTTTTCAGTTGGCAAAAAAATTGTTAGTCTCACTCAATGGAATGTTGTCGTGTGGCCGATTTCTCTTTTTTCTCGTCACGATGACAAACCATCGGCTCCAACATGTCTAGTTAGGCATTATTACCCTACGCATGCTCCTATGTTTCCCTCCCACTTGATCCAACGCTGGGGGTCATACCCTAACGGCGTCGTCCCTTGAGTGACCTAAGTTCTCAAAATTGTCAAACTTTGATGGGCCCTAACTCGGAATCCATGTCACCTGTGAACAATCTGTTTGAACCTACGGGGCCATGAGAGAGGTCCCTACAAAAGCCTATCTCGGTTTTTCAAGTTTCCCTACGGTTTTATTAGGGCAGCAATTTTTTGGTTGGCAAAAAAATCATCAATCTCACTCAATGGAATGTTGTCGCATGGCCGATTTCTCGTTCTACTCATCGCGATGACAAACCGTCGGCTCTGACATGTCCAGTTAGGCATTATTACCCTATGCATTCTCTTATTTTCCCCCCCCCCACTCGATCCAACGCTCGAGGTCATACCCTACCAACATCGTCCCTTGAGCACTAAAATTATATATAAACAAGCATTACATTGTAGACACATAATGATCATGAATATTTCCATGTATTGTAAACACATAATTACCATTACACTTGCATGTGACATCCATGAAGGGATATGCAAACATGATTTTTTTTTTCATTATCAATACAACTACACCAATGTACTCATGTACAGATACATGGACATTATCATCAATATAACTAAACCAATTTGCTCATGGACATTGTATATCATCATAAAAATGTTACATCAATTCACATCCATATACAAATACAACATCCCACTTCATCTGCATCAGACATCCTCATGTCCTAAGAGAAAAGCTTACGTACAGCAATGCCTGCATATAAATGAAGACCAAAATAAGCAACCTTTTTATGTGGAATGAATGTGCTACAAGAAAAAAATTATAATACTTAATACAAATTAGTTTGGCAAATTATAAATAGATCATTTCAAACATTTTTAAGACGCACACGATTATATAATTACAAAACTTACCAGTTTCTCTGCAAAGTATACAAGCATAACTTTGAAGAAAGACGCATGTTGATTAAAGCCCTTCTCACTGCATTTCTCTGCATGGTTGAAGACGATGGTAGATATGGTCATTTCTAAATAGCAATACATTCACTTGACTTAATGTTTATGCACAAAATTTTATCTCAATAATGCACAAAAGAATATGTACCATCACCAAGAGAGGGTCTTGTCAATGATGAATGATCTAGTATGAACCTGTATATCATCAAAAATCATAATGCGATGTACTATTGTATATCATCAATAAAGACCTACATGAGCATAAAGGTTTTGCGATAATTATATCCTCAAAAATTGTAAAGCTCATCAAATGCATGATAATAAGCCGTGTTGCAAAAATACGTCCCTTCTGATTATATCATGTACCCGCTATGTGCATGCAAAAACCATGTTGCCAAAAGAAAACGTTCATCAATAGACCTGAATTTTCAAGACATCCTTAATATACATGTAACAAACTTCATCATTAAGGTTTAATGATCATTGTTCGAAATGAAATGCATGATAAAAAAAATAAGGCACCATTAAAGACCTACTACTCAAGTGTGCCTAAAGGGTCATCTCTTTGTTTAAGAGTATCCAATATTGCTTCATGATCAGCAGAAGTCACTGTCCATAGCTCTTTCATCTTTGGTTTTGCTTGATGCTTCAACAACTTGACATTTGTAGCTATAATAAGGTGTGAATACATTATAATGGTTTTGTGTCTCTCATAGTCTTCAAATGCATGCATGCCATTCTTTCTAATCATGTATGTTCGTAACCAAGTTCCCACAACAACAACTGAACCTATAGGATATGTGAACCCATCATCATCTGTCACTGGTTGTGTTAGCTTTTGTTTTCCATGTACACATTGTGCCAACCAATATTCTAATCTCTCTTCATTCCCTTGCGGTGCAAACTGCAAAAACATGTCCTCGTTGTACAAGATCTAATATACGATCATACTCAAGTGAACTTTCCATGTCATCATTTGACAAGGATATTGTTTGAGATAAAGGAGTTAGATAGTGGGGAACCCACATATCAACCCACTCACTTGACTTGCACTGATCCCAATCACACCGAACACAACTCTGACAAAAACAAGCCAACGCTCATGTCCAAATGGTCCGTGTACTTGCATCTAAGCTGAGGAATGAATGCATCTTTGAAGAATCTTTAATTGTTTGACAATCCAATCTATCTCCCACTGTTCCCTCCTAAACCAACCAAAATAATCTGCTCACTATTGAATCAAGAGTACCTCCATGTGACAATGCTAAACTACACCAATCAACAATAGAATGTGCATTAGAGAAATTTGCACCTGAAATCCTCAATTGCTCCTTAACTAGAGCTCTCTTCAAACATGCACCTGCTCCATCATGCTCTCCCTTCCCATGCCCTGCCTCAAAAAAACACCAAATATGAGGTATACGCCTCTCTACATGCATTCTATTCAACCAATAAAACATATGGGCATTCTTGAATTGACCTATACAGTTATCTAACCATATTATATGTCGGTCAATTGCAATATCTTTCTCATGCAAGAACTCAAAAAAATTCACGAAAGAATTTTGCACATACTTGGAGGAGTGTGATCTATCATCACTCATATAAAAATGATACTCCCTGATTATCTTCCTGTCCTCTTCTGTACCATCAGGAGCATGTCTATATGTAATGTGAACAAAAATAGCAATCTGGACTGAATTGTAGTACTGGGACTGTACCTCATTCTGTGGTTGCAATGTATAGTTCTCTGCAAAATCAACCACCAATACAATAGTACCAATCGGGAAAGAGTTCTTACACATCCTGAACTATTGATCCAACCACTGAGACCTATGGGTGTGCCTTGCATACTTGTAGAAAATATTTTCCTTAAAATCCAAAATAAAATCAGCAATGCTCACTTCTCTTGAGACTAATTTGTATCTAGAACCTTCACCTCCACTCTTCAAAGTATATTTGACTGTCTCGTATCTTTTTTTTCTCAACATAATTATTTCCAAACTCATGTTCGCTGCCCTCATGAAAACATGAAACAAACTTTGACAATCTACCGCATTCTGAGCACTTCTCATTCAAATAATCATTTCTATAGAAATAGCAGCCATCATCTCTAGGGCATCAAAATAGATCTTGCAAGTCTCTTGATGATCTCGGAAATAGCATTGCACCACACTCTTGCAACATCTCATTAGTATGCATCATAGAACAAATATGACATAAAATTTCATGGTACATTGAAAACTCCACATGGTACTTGCAACAACAGGTATTGTGAATCTTAAGAGGAACACAATAAAATGGTTTCAAAGATTCAAAGGCCCTTTGTGATATTTGCAAAGTTGGATGCAATTCACAAATTTTTTTGTACAACATTGTTTGGCTTGATTCCAAGAAATGTTTGGGATGTGGTGTGCGGTCTCGGTTGTCGATTCTTAATTTCAAAACGTCCTTTACATTGGGTGACACTCTAGAATTAGAGTGCCAAAATTGTTGAATCTCTTCCTTCACATTGCCAGTCAACTTTCTATCAACACGTGGAAGCCTCCCATCAAATGCCCATGTATCCTGTTGAAGTGGATTGTCAAGTCTTTGTCTTTGTGCAAGTACTCTATCCAAAGTTTTACGGTTTATGTTAAAATCAACACAAGTTTGTCTCATTTGATGAGCCTTCCTCAATTGATAGCTTACTAAGGAGGTTTTAATCACTCTTCAAGCAACTCTCTTATCTCTTTCTTTGGTATTCTTTCCAATAGAATTGAGAGCATCAAATAGATTTTTTGCAATAATAGAATTTCTCTCCATCTTCTTGTTCATACGAATCTTCAATTTGTTTAGCAATGGTCTCATCTTTATCATCTTTAGCAATTGAACAAAGAGTTGGCATTGCTCGGTCAATGTCTTATTGCTCAAATTTTGGTTAAAAAGATGTGTAGCCAACAACCAAACAGTTCTTGTTGACCTCTTGCCTTTAAGATTTGCAATAATGTTCTCATCGATTTCAAATAACCATTTTGGGGTTCTTGAAGGTCTTGGATTTGGAATTTGTCTTTCATTTATGAGAAGGTCTTCATTTCTAAAGTAATTAGGTGTTACATATGGTTCACTTGGTTGAGCAATTCCACCTTCAATGTTAAAGTTTTCCACATTTTCACCTCTTATGTCAAAATTTTCCACATCATTTTCATTAGCACTTTCAACATTTTCAAAATTTTCAATATTTTCACTTTCAAAATCTACATTTTCATTTTCAATAACTTGTGGCATATTTTCAAATTCAGTTTCCTCTTCAGTTGAAGGAACATTAGCAATATTTAACATACCTTGTCTTCTCCTCCTATGACATTCTCTATCTCTTTCTCTATACACTTCAATTTGGTCATTTGAAAGTTTTCTTTTGCGTTTAGACTTCCGACAACTACTACTCCCCATTTCCCTCCACACATGCTCCTTTGTGATTGACAATGTAAGTTTTCACTTTAAGAATCTCCCAAAAGCACAAATTTGTCTCTAGTTGTCTGAAAACCTGTGATCCTCAACAGAAAATAGAATATGCAAACTGTGGGCCGTTGGAATCTACAAAATGGACCACAAACCCTTTTTTTCCTAATTTTTTGTACTAAAATTGGATATCCGATAAAATTGGACATCTGATTTTCTGATTTTAGTACAAAAATTTGTGGTCCCCAAAAAATTTCTAGTTGCCGCCATTTATTTAGTAAACTGCCACATGGCAGAAATTTGATATCTAATTAAATCAAATATCGGATTTTATTAGTCATATTTTAGAGAGAGAGAGAGAGAGAGAAGGAGAGGGAGAGAGAGACAGAGACAGAGACAGAGACAGAGACAGAGGGAGAGGGAGAGACAGACAGACAGACAGATAGACAGATAGAGGAGGAGGAGAGAGAGAGAGAGGGTTCCCAAAATAGAGAGATGAGGGAGGGGAAGAGGGAAAGAGTGAGAGATAGAGAGATCCTGAGTGAGAGGAAGAGATGGAAAGAGAGTAAGAGATGAGAGAGAGAGGTGAAGAGAGGTTGAGAGTGAGAAAGAGAGAGAGGGAGGAAGGTGGGGGTTGAAAGAGAGAAATTCCAAGTGAAAGAGAGGGAGGAGGGGAAAATGAAAGAGAGACCTAAGAGAGAGATGTAGGGGTTGAGGAAGAGAGAAAGGGGAAATACAGGGAAGAGACTAGAGAGATAATGCTAATACAAGCAAGTTGCTTACTAAAATTTGACCAAGTCTGAAATTCATATAAATACTCTAAAAACTAGAATCTGCATTATAACTCCTAGAGATCTGGAACCACTCCCAAACATCCTAACAATATATACATAAAATATAACTTAAAGTATAATTCGCATTTCTATTTGTCTTTTTCCTATGTGACTTATGCTTAAATGTTATATTTTATGTATATATTCAGATAGAGAGAACACTTTATGCTTTCTACAATGAAAAATTGCTATGAAATACATTTGGCATGCACCTTATTTGGCATGTGCCATATTTGGCGTATGCCAAATGTTTTTTTTCATTTTCTTTTCATTTGGTGCACGCTAAATTTGGTCTGCACCATATTTGGCATGTGCCAAACCTGTTGCCTTCAAAAACACCAAGCAAAAGGCTTGGATTTTCCTTGGGCGTCCAATCCAAAGGCTTCGATGCCCTTCTCAAGCCTAAGACATGTTCTCTAGCAAATATTAAAAAAATTGCTTTATTGTTCGTTCTCTCCTTCAGGTTTGCACATGTTTCAATGCAAACAGAAAACACCATACAATCATCAAGCTCTCTCTTAACTATCACACCATATAATTATTTTCAAATTTTGATAATGTTAAGGTCTTCATCCATAATTTATTTTGTTAGTGTGTCTGTTTTTTGTCAAAAACCATCATGTTGTATTTCGGCCATAGATTTTTACCCATTTATCGAATTTTGAAACAAATTACTTTTTTAGAAACTAGACTCTACTCTAGACAATTTTAAAAAGAAAAAAAGAAAATTTGAGAAAGAGATTGGGGGAGAGAGAGAGAGAGAGAGAGAGAGAGAGAGAGAGAGAGAGAGAGAGAGAGAGAGAGAGAAGGAGAGAGAGATTAGGGGAGAGGGAGAGAGAGAGAGAGGGAGAGAGAGAGGGGGAGAGAGAGAGAGAGAGAGATTAGGGGAGAGGGGGAGAGAGAGATTAAGACATCATAGGACATCATGAACCCTTATGACATTAAGACATCATAAACCCTTATGATATTAGGGGAGAGAGAGAGATATATTAAGACATCATGAACCCTTATGACCTCTTAGGACACCATATGACCCCTAAAGACACCATATTGGGTTGCTTTGGGTCATATTGTGTCCTAAGGAGTCATATTATGTCCTAAGGGATCCTATTGTGTTCCAAGACACCATATGACCTGTTGGGTCTCAAATCAACAGATTGGATAGGTTCTAAGGAAATGCCAGTCCCTATGGTCAAACCCTCCAATTGACTTGGCCAACATGTAGAGTGAACCTGTTTGGTTGCTTACTCTCTCACTTTAGGCTCTGCAGGACCAAGGCGGGTATACCTATTCACTGAATGTCTCCAATAAACAGTGCTTTTTATAGCAGATATGTTATCCTAATCTGATATCTCCTGATCTTGAAATGGCATGAGTTCCTTGAATGGAGATATAGCAAACGAGTTCAAGATTGTTGTTATGATAATTGTTTTCTTTGTGTTTCTTAATTACTTCTATAGCTGTCAAAATGAAGAAATGATGAGGGTAATTTGTAATTTAGCCAGTGCCTTCTCCGTTAATTGGGTTGCAGAGTCATTACAATTTTCTTCAGGACTTATGGTGCGAATCTGTGAGACAGTTTTTAATTCATCCCTTATGAACCTGTCAGTTACTATTTCTGTTAAAACCAAATGAATGCTTATATTATATGCTGATTGAGTGAATTTAACCCTACCCTTAAGGGACCAGTCAATTAAGCTTTGCAAGGAACAATTATAATCCGCAAGCAAAACTTTTGTTGCAACATTATAACATAAAGCATAGATTTGATCTTAAGAACATGAATAACCTTATCTTTATCAGACAATATCACAGACGATTGCCAAAAGAAAATGAAATAATCCACAACACATATGCAGGGAAACAATTGATCAAGATTTGTATTCCATTGAAGTTCGTACACAGAAGACTTACAGGCTGTCGGTCTTTCGCTCTTAATCCTATCTAATATCTATCACCTACATTACAAAAATCATTCTCATATATATATGAGGATGAAAGCTCTTCACGAAGAGACACGACCCTTTACAAAATTAATCATTAACTTGAACATTTCTAAACTTAAGTAAAAAGAGATTCAAAAGCCCCAAATGATGAATGTAATCATCGTCTTTAAATGTTTTGATTCGAGGCGTTTGCTTTTTCAATTCATCCCCCAGCGTCAGATACTTGAATATTATCTGGTTGATGGTAGGGGCCATATCCTTACTCCGATCAATTTCTGACAAGGCCCAATCCTTGACGCTGATAAGTTCTTTTCGCAAATCCTCCAAGGTTATTACCTCTCCTTCCTTGTAGACGGAGGGCATTCCAACGGGTTTTTCATCATCTAATTCTTTTAAATCTCTTCTCAGCATATCTTTGAGTTTGACATGATTGTCCATATACGCATTGCCCTCAGTCTTTTCTTCTGGTGTCATGGTATCGACATTGCTTAGCACTCCCTGCAATCGTGCTCTTAACCGTTCATGCTCTGTTAGCGCTTTTATTGTTCCATTGTAAACTGTCCAATACGGTTCGACCTGTAAGAGCATGGTGTTAAACCGATGTCCTACAATGTCGTTGACCAATTTGTCCATCTTTTGTTGGACATTGTCTGCGCGTTTATTGGCTTTTTCTGCCTGATATTTCCAGTACAGAGCATCAGAGACGTCATCCAAGCTGCGTCCTGCGGGGTATGAGGTGTATTCGCTGATAGGAGTCCCCGTCTCTAATTGCAATACCTTTGCTTGCAGCTTCTGATTTTCCTCGTTGTATTTTTCATATAATCCCTTGTATGTAACGTTCTCTCTGACCAAAAACTCTGTCTGGTCCAAGTTCAATCTTGCAACATCCAGGTTGAGCTTTGCAGTGACCCTAGGATCAGTCTTTCCAACCTGATGAACCATGAGATGTCCAAAGGTTTCTTCTATATCCACAATGATTGGCCTCTTCCCCTTTGGATATAGTGCCCACTGTAGGAGAGCTTTTTTGTCTGGATCATATCCAGAGCCTAGGAACAGTTTATCTACCTCCTGGGGCAACACCTGTTGATTCAAATCTTGTTTTTTCAGAAAGCCATCAAATAAGAGTGTTGAGTTGATATCCCAACCAAAGAAGATGATCACACCGGCCTCTTTTAATAATTTCCTCCCCTTTTCAGGAGTCATGTCTTTCATGAGGACATCAATTTCATCCTGTAATCTCTTCATCTGTTCCTCCTCTGGTTTTCCAGCCATGCTTCGTTTGACATGAGCCCCTTTGTATTGATATAAAAATGAAAGGAATTCCCTAGAGAAGGCGAATCCATCATCAGCAACGAAGTCCTCATGCTCAGTCATTCTTATGTCAACAACATCCTTGATGTTGATTTCTCCTGTGTCCACGTTCATTTCTGTTTCGAAACCAGGAGGATAATCCTCTCTAGGAGAATCAGGTGGGATACTACTGGCGGTTGATTTCGGTGACATGTGAGCTAGGGGCTGACTGTCCTTCTCAGTATTAATTAAGTGAAGGAATTGTGAAGGAACTCTGTGCATAATTTCAGCTTCATGTTGAAGCAGCCTTTTAGCTACTTCCAGAGGATCTTGGAGATTTCCAATTAGGTCTCCATCTATCATTCCCCTTGCCCTTTTCCATTTGTAGGCCTCCCAGACTAACTCACTCTTTCCTTTTAAAGCTTTGGCCTCCTCTCGCTCAAGGTTCTTAATTAGGTCTTCTGGCATTTTGGCCATATGTATCCCAGCTTTGAGTTTCTGTGAGGCTCTGGCAGCTCTTATATATCCTTCGGGATCAAAATTCTCCCTAGGCTCACCCAGAGTCATGCCATAGTAATTTAATTTATTCTGTAATAAATGATAACTCTTTGAACTTTTGACAATGAAATCAGAGAAAACTAATAAACCTAGAACAATAGATTGTTTACCAAAATCAGTTAAATGTTTAGCACTGGCAATAGACAATTGCCTTATAATCTCCAAGCTAGCCACTCTGTTTGGTACCGTAATTGGAAGCATGTGGGGTTGCCCTTCATATCCAAATACCCTTATCTCTGTGTGATTATCATGGCAATACCAATCACCCCAATTATGTTCAATCTGTGACTCTAGAGAGAAATCCTTTGGCCTGAGGAACCTCTTGATTTCAGGGGACAAAGTATAATCCCTGTGTTGTCCAAAAGCTGAACTGAGAGGTTTCACAAAGTATTCTTGAAAATGCCAATATTGGTTGTTTATAAACCTCTGGTCCCATGCTGATACCCACAACTGAACCGGCTTCTTCAGACCATTCTTATCATAAGACCTAATGCTGAACTCATCTGGCCAGAAGTTAATTTCTTGTCCACAATAGAGAAGAATATGCATTAGCATGGAGTATAGTGAAAAGTGAACATTCACAAGGTCTCCTTTCAATTTTTCCAGCCCATGATTCAAGGCATCCGCAACATAAGTAGCAAAATCAAATGACCTAGGGTCTTTTGATTGAATATCAGCACATAGAACCATAACCCCAATATCCATGAGTGGATGAGCCTCTAGGCCTAGTACTTGGGCTGCAGCATAATACGTATATTTGAAATATGGATGGAAGTGGTTGACATCAAATGGCACCTTGTCATCTTTGCCAAACTGAACAAATGACCCACCCACTTTTGGCCTGTGGACAGGTAGCCTCCAAGTCCTGTAGATATTTTCCAAACTAAAGAATTCCTGTGAAAGTTTCTTCATATCGATGCTCTCCTCGACTTCCCAGTCTAGATCAAAAACCATATCAATAGTTTGCTTGTTGATTACTACTAATGTATTCCCTCTGTAATCACATATGGTTTTAGTTCTCAGGTTGTAGCAATCTACCAGAGCTTTCATTAATTCTACGTCTACAAACACATTTGGAACTACTAATTTGCCTAAGTTCCTCTTCCATAGATTACTAATGGGTTCAGGTGCATCCCTTCTTTTGTAACCAAACAAAAATAACTCGTGCCCTCTTATCTCAGTCCAAATGTCTCCTAGATTTTCAAATCTGTCCTCTAATCCTTCTTCTTCACTTTTAATCTTTTTGGACCTTACATTAGATGATGGACACTGGTCTAATAAGTCCTGAGTCAAAGCTCTCCCTTCTTTCTTCTGTCTCTTGGGCTTCTCTTCAGGGTTTAACTCTTTTCCTTTCCTACTCTTCTTAGAAGAAGAAGACGAAGGTTCCATAATTACAATAAATAAGAGAGACAACACTTACTTGGTAGACTGCTCAACCCTTCTGGTTATCGTTTGCAAGTCTCTGCAAGTTCTTCACAGCTTCCAATCTCTCAGCATCGATCTGATCCTTGCGAGAATTCACTCAGTTCAACTGTGATTGTATGGGCAACTTGTGCACAGTTAATGTTCTGCATCCATAACGGCTACTCAAGTGTTTAAACTTAATTGCAGATGTGACACTTTTCAGTTGGGCCTTTAATTCTTTCGCGGGAAGTACAGTTCGCTCAAAGTGCGCGCGTTTCAAGTTATCGATGAAACCCTTGTCTTCGGCCGAGTGTTCAAACTTTCCATCGAAAGCTCATTTTCTTCAATACAACTGTTTCGGTGAATGGCTCATGTCGAGAAGCCACTTTTAAGACTCATCGAAATCACCTTTTCATCGATAGACCCCTTTTTCGACAAGTTGCTCGTGAGTTTCATCGATGCCATACTTTCGATGAGTTTCTTTCTTCGGTGAAGGCTCATGAGTGTTCATCGATATCCCCTTTTCATCGATATCCTTTTTTTATCGATGAAACAGCTTTTCTTTTGTTCGACACCACGTTCATCGATGAAACTTGCATTTCGATGAATGTCTCTTGAGTTTCTTCGGTGACGACATTCCTTCGAAATCACCTTTTGCCTTTTTCGCTTTTTTGCTTTTACCTTTTCGATGAAACTTGGAGTATCGATGAGCGGTTTCTTGCGTTCATCGAAGGTAACTTTTTGCCGAAATACCTTTGCTTAATGCTTTATATGCCCTGTGTCGATGAAAACACTCTTTCGATGAAACTTCTCCTGCAGTGCTCGATACAGTTTACTGGCCGAAATATCCATTAGCCTTCATGCTTATGGAAACATATATTATTTTTTTTATTTTTATTTTCAAAAATAGTGCTCAACATGACCCCTATGGACACCATATGACCCCTAATGACACCATATGACCCCTTAAGACACCAAATCATGTCGTTAGGGGTCATATTGTGTTCTACGACCCCTTAGGACACCATATGACCCCTAACGACATGATTTGGTGTCTTAAGGGGTCCTATGGTGTCCTTAGGGGTCATATGGTGTCCATAGGGGTCATATGGTATCTTGGGACACCATAGGACCCCTTAAGACACCAAATTGTGTCGTTAGGTGTCATATTGTGTCTTATGGGGTCGTAAGACACAATATGACCCCTAACGACATGATTTGGTGACTTAAGGGGTCCTATGGTGTCGTTAGGGGTCATATGGTGTCCATAGGGGTCATATGGTATCTTGGCACACCATAGGACCCCTTAGGACACAATATGACCCCTTAGGGTACAATATGACCCAAAGCGACCCAATATGGTGTCATTAGGGGTCATATGGTGTCCTAAGAGGTCATAAGGGTTCATGATGTCTTAATCTCTCTCTCTCTCTCTCCCCTAATCTCATAAGGGTTCATGATGTCTTAATGTCATAAGGGTTCATGATGTCCTATGATGTCTTAATCTCTTTCTCCCCCTCTCCCTAATCTCTCTCTCTCTCCCCTAATCTCTCTCTCTCCTCTCTCTCTCCCCTAATCTCTCTCTATCCCTCTTCCCTAATCTCTCCATCTATCTCTCTCTCCCCTAATCTCTCTCTCTATCTCTCTCTCCCTTCCCCCTCCCCATCTCTCTCTCTCTCCACTAATCTCTTTATCTCTCTCTACCTTCCCTCCCCTCCCTCCCTCCCTCTCTCTCCATCTCTCCCTCCCTTCCCCCCACCTCTCTCTCTCTCTCTCTCCCCTAATCTCTCTCTATCCCTCTCCTCTATTCTCTCCATATCTCTCTCTCTCTATCCCTCTCTTCCTCCCCCCTACCCATCACTCCCTTCCCCCTCCCCATCTCTCTCTCCCTCTCTCCCCTAAGATCTCTCTATCCATCACCCCTCCCTCCCTCTCTCTCTCTCTCTCCCACTTCCCCCTCTCCCTCTCCCTCTCCCTCTCCCTCTCCCTAATATTATATACTAATTTATTTATAAATTAATGTATTAATATATTAATAAACAAATCTAGTCAGAGAATTTACTGATTAAAATCGGATATTGTGTCCTAAGGGGCCATATTGTGTCTTACGAGCTCTTAGGACAACATATGACCCATAACAACACAATTTGTGTCTCTCTCCCTCTCTCCCTCACCCTCTCTCTCTCTCTCCCTCTCCTCCTCTCTCTCTCTTTCTCTCTCTCTCTCCCCTAATCTCTCTCTCTCCCTCTCCTCCTCTCTCTCTCTTTCTCTCTCTCTCCCCTAATTTCTCTCTCTCCCTCTCTCTCCCTCTCTCTCTCCTCTAATCTCTCTCTCTCCCTCTCCCTCTCCCCTAATCTCTCTCTCTCTCTCTCTCTCTCTCTCTCTCTCTCTCTCTCTCTCTCTCTCTCTCTCTTCCTCTCCCCTAATCTCTCTCTCTCCCTCTCTCTCTCCCCTAATCTCTCTCTCCCCCTCTCTCTCTCTCCTCTCTCTCTCTCTCTAAAATATGTAATAAAATTTGATATCGAATTTTTGCCATCGCCATTAATGTGGCAGTTCAATAAATAAAAGGCGGCAATGGGAAAATTTTTGGGGACCACAAATTTATATATTAAAATCGGATATCCGATTATATTGGATATTCAATTTTTGTAGTAAAATTTTCAAATTTCAAATTTCAGCTTAGGAATGCTTTGGTATTTGGCTTGGAAGTGACAAGTCTGGAAAGTCAACTGAAAAAACGTGTTTTTCAGTATTCCTTGATTTTCCAGACTTTACACTGGTGGCTAACAACTTTTTTTGTAGCCAAAATTGATAAAACGAAAAGGGTTATTTAAGGATGTTCCCAACTTTCCAACAATATAAGGCTTGTCTTATTTCGACTTTAATAAATAATAATTATTTATTTTCTAATTGAATTCTAACAATAGTCCTGATTGATATACTAATTGAAAATCACTCATAACTTTCAAACAGTATAACATTTTTTGAATCCAAAACATGTGTCACATCCTATGCTTCGTCTACTATAGGGAAAAATTAGAAAAAATTAAATTTCATAAGGTTTTGACCAAGTTAAGGTGGTCAGATGTAGGAGTTTCTGAACTTCTGAAAAGCTGTAGTAAAAAATTCATAAATAATTATTTACTTCATAAAAAATTAAAAAAAAATATGTCTCACATCTGGACATGAGTCTAATAATTATATTATAAATATTATAAAAAAATATTATGATTTGATTGTGATTATGGTGGTCAGACATACGTCTACTTCTTATTTTTTTCCTGAAATTTTAGTACCACTGCATTGAAATTTGAAATTTTCATCAAATGGGATTTTTTTTTTCCAAAAAACAACTAGTATCTTAGAAACTACATTCAATTTTCTATATATTCTCTTCTTACATATTTTAAAAATAATGTTCACAACTTATTCAAATTTTCATGTCATGTTGCATAACTCTGATTTTCTAAAATTTCATTGCCACTTAAGGGTCTGTTTTGGCACACCATGATCCTACACATACCCCCCTAGTTAGGGAAGAATTGAAGTATGAAGGTGGTGCTGAGTTGATAGATGCATAAACAATTTTGCGATGGTGTAAGTCTACGATGGGTCCAAGTAATCCAGGTACATCAATGGTTCGTAGATATTTTTGGTTGATCACTGAATCTAACATTGAAAAACTATCTAGATCATTGTACAGTTGCAGGATTGAGTGACATGCACTCATTTATGAGTTCAAATTCAAGTTCACTAGTAATTTATATGAGATAGATGGTATGTTTTTTCTCTTCATGCATGTATTGTTTGTGGGAAGAATGTGAATCACAAGAGTGGGTTGATAAATGGTCTTGTAGACCATTGGTTACAATTGATTCATATCAAATTCCCAAAGAACTAAAATTGAGCCAGATGGAGACATCAGTGGATTTTGACCATGTATCCGACCTAGTGGATTCAAGTGATTTTTTTAGTTAATTTTTTTGGAAGTATTCTTTTTGGTTCATTTTGTTGTACGTCATACTTTATTTTTGGTATTAGTTAACACTTTATAAAATGCAGCTCATGTGTATGTAGTGTAGAAGAGAACAATGAAGAAGGAACAAATTACTATTTGTGTCACTGTGTTGAGCCAAAAAGAAAATTGACAACCACAATCATTGATGAAGAGGGTATTGAGTAACTAATAGGGTCTGTTGTCGTGACAAGAACATAGCTTCAGAGATACCCTATCAAGAATTCTGATGTTTGGTTGTTCGAGGACTTTGAAACACACAGACATATTCTTCATTTCTCTAACCTTGTTGCAACAAACATTTATTTGATAAAGTATCGTGGTAGACCTCATAACAAGATTTTATGGAAAGTTCGTGAATCTAACCATTAAGCAATACTTGACACAATATGGGTTAGAGCCGATCCTAAAGGCTCACTTGATTGATTCTATGGTTCAGAGTAGAATTATTTTGAGAATTTTGTATAAATCATCGACGAATTGTTCTATATTCATTTTTTGTATATATAAATGCCCATGAGCTGATTTTTACATGTTTAGGGGCATAATTTTGTATATTTAAATGGAAATGAGTTGATTTGTACATATGTACATGCCAAATTTTGTATATTAAAATGGCGATGAGCTGAATCACACATATTGTAATGCTAAATTTTCTATAAAAGCCCATGAGATGATTTGTATATTAAAATGAAAATGAGCTGAACCACACATATTGTAATGCCAAATTTTGTATAAAATCCCATGAGATGATTTGTAAGACATTTTTTTGTATAATCAAATAGCCAAGAGCTGATTTGACCAAATTTAGAGGCAAATTTTGAATAATATGTGGCAATGTTTTGTGACTATTTTGTGTGTCAATATTTTGTGACTATTTTTTGAGTATATGTTATGTGTCCGTGGTCAATCATGAGCATTATTAACTCTTGTATAATCATGGAGAATTATTTGAGTCATTATCGGGTCATAGGGGTCATACATTGAGACTAGATACAATTTGAGCAAAAATTGTCATTGTTGTCAAGAAAATTGTCAAAAAAAGTTGTCAAGAAAATTATACATTGCGTCGGTTTGTGCACACGATGAACCAAATCAATTCTAGCCAATCTTGCAACTTTGCATTCTATGCAATTGACGGTTTTTGCAATAGGTGAAAAAATGCTACCAATTGAAAATGGCTTCGAGTCATCAAAAATTGAGATAGGCCATTGTAGAGGAGCCTCACGCAACCCCATGGGTTCAAATGGATCAACCATATGTATCCTAGATTTCAAGAAACAACTTGTCAAATTTTGACAATTTTTTGGACTCAGGGCACTTGAGAGATCACCTTGGTATGGTATGACTCTCGACGTTCCAGCGCTTTGAGATGCACAATAGGGGCATGCCTAGTGTAAACCTGCCCACCCAAATGCGCTCATGACTTCGTTTTATGCACACGATGAGCCGAATCTGTGTATGGTGAAAATGGAAAATAATAATAACAATATTGAAAGGCTAAATGAATCCAACCACAAAACCCTAGCCTAACAATCAACAAAGATCCACCATAACATATGAAGATTACCTAAGACAATGCAAATCACATGAAATCACAAAGATTATACCATCACATGTCCAATAGGGTTTTGATCTCCATTCTTCCTATCTCCATTGATCTTGCTTGATATATTTGCTCTCAGATTTTTATATGCACAAGAGCTCAACAAAGAACGGAATGTGGTTGCAAGTAGGATTGTAGTGTAGCCAATTGATCAAGTTGTTAGGGTGATTAGACATTAGGGTTTGACAATGAAGAAGGCATCTCCTTAAATAGAAGACACAATATGAAATGGAGGGATAAGATTGAGAGGTGTAAAAAGGAGGTCGGCTAGGATTAGAGGGTAGGTAAAAGAAATACCAAAATAATGAAAGAGGTAGGTAGTGTAGGAATTAAGAGATGAATGACATGTGTCATATGTAGAAAAAGATAATGAATTAATTAAATAAATAAAGATTTATTTAATTAATAGAAGAAGTGAGATCAATTAAATAAATAAAATATTTATTTAATTTAGGAAAAGGATAATTTAAATAAATAAATGTATTTATTTAAATGAGAAATAAGGTTAGAAGAGGATAAATGAATTAATTAAATAAATAAGGATTTATTTAATTAATAGAAGAATTAGGCCTAGATAATTAAATAAATAAAATATTTATTTAATTAGACTGGTCAATTTTAGGTGTCTACATTTTGCTCCTCTTTGAGACAATGCGGCTTGTCGCGTTGTTTCAAAGAAGATAAGATGAACTGATACAAAGTTGCCCCAGAATGGGAATGATATGCCCCCTCGAGAGATTGGATGAAAATGTCTGAAAAGATTGCAGACAATCTCTCGATAAGAAAGAAAGGCTAGAATGGATTGACTGGATAAAGTGACAAAGTCACGGGAAAAAGAAGACTGACTCTGGAAATGAAGGCGAGGGCTAGGGTAGGCTATAAGATAGACCACGGGCAAAAGACATCCTTATTGTCATCTACACCTTCACGAGATCACAGTGCAGAGCGAGAAAAAGAGCAGTAGCAGTCAGCAGCGATGGCTTTCGTACACAAATTCGACCATGTTTGCCGATTTCAGAGACCAGCAGAGGCAGGAGAGCTGGTAAGTACCACCAAACCTCCTCGTACTTTGACGCATTTGCTTTCATCATTAATGTATGGTAGATAGGAAAATAAATGCGCTTAGAAGTAGGATGCAAAAAAGTGCAAAAACATGAAATCGCGTCTGTGTCAGTGCCAGGCGCGTCTGTGTCCGACAGACGCGTCTGTGTCGGTGCCCAGCACATCTGTGTCTGGAACTGCATTTGTGTCAAATGCGGGCGCGTTTACGTCTTTCAGGGGCGTTTGTGTGCCAAAGTCGTGTTTATGTAAAATTTAGGCACATTTATGTCAAAAAGGTGCGTCTGTGAGTTAGAAACGCGTTTATGTCCGAAAAATGCAAGGTTTTGTCTTCTAGGTCAAATCGGCAGTTCTGTGATGAACATACGCTGTCGATTGGATAAGCTGCTGAGAGGATACACTCAAGCAGGTCCTCTAGGAAGACTAGGATAGATCAAGGCACTTTGTGATGAACAGGGAGTACCAAGATAGAGTACTTTGTGATGAACAGGGAGTACCCAAACTATGAGCAGCACTTTGTGATGAACAAGGAGTGCAAAATGTGAGTAACACTTTGTGATGAATAGGGAATGTCACACACATAGTACTTTGTGATGAACAGGGAGTACTACTAGAATAGATAGCAACACTTTGTGATGAACAGTGAGTGTCACTGAGATAGATAGCCATATGCATTTAGATAGCGAGTGGCATTTTGTGATGAACAGTGAATGCCACGATGACTGACATGATTGATTTGTTTAACTGCAGGAGTATTTGCCTATGTTGGAGTCACGGGAGAGATTCCCGTCCACACAGAGGTTGCAACCAGAGTTGTCTTTTCAGGATAGAGCTGCCATTGAGGAGATGGGATTGAGACACGTGTTGTATGTGCCTGAGTTTCGGGCAAACATGGGTTTGCTGACTGCGCTGGCCGAGAGATGGCATTCAGAGACATGCACATTTCATTTGTCGATGGGTGAGATGACAGTCACCCTGGAGGATGTTTACAGGATTCTGCACATATCGATTGATGGAGAGTTGATTCCATATGATCGCGATGGAGACAGAGAGGCTTTGAGACGGGTGTTTCAGGATCCCGGCTTAAAGATGAGAGTAGGACATGTGGCATGGGACACCATGACTGCGACAGGGTTAGCCTTGCCAGCTGTGATTGGAGGAGCTATCAGTGGGTTCCTATGTCCGGAAAGGGCGACACGGGGGTTGGCAGTGGGCTGGGGAGGAGCACTGGAGATATTGGTGACGCAGCACACCAGATATGCGTGGGGTCCATGTGTTTTGGCCCACCTATATTATGAGCTTCACCAGTTTGTCTACCATGGATCAGTGGGACTGGGTTGTGGAGTGACACTACTGCAGGTTTGGGCATACGAGCATCTGCCTATCACACGACCGATACATTTCAGAGGCAGGGGTCATGGACGGAGCTTTGTTCATCTGTATGATATGATCACTTCGCAGCCTCGGATTGGCAGGTTAGAGCATTGGCGGCAAGTGATAGATGACATTGATGTAGTCATCTAGAGGCCGTATCTGGGATGCGAGGAGTGGGAGGATGATGCAGTGGAGCTACCTTACACCTTCTGAATAGGTATCTGATTGGGCGTACGCCCTATATATTGGAGAGACAGCTGGTGGACAGAGTATGCAAGCAGTATGGCAGGATCCAGAGGATGCCACGAGGCTCGGGTATGTATGCCCGTACAGTTAGGGATCAGGCGCAGTTCGGGCCTTTGTTGTCATATGATCAGGCAGTCACACAGCTGGCAGAGATGGTGCCCCTACCCTGGGATATGTGGCCAGAGATTGACGACGCCGAGATGGATGCAGAGTACTCAGCATATTAGGTCGAGCATCTGTTCCCACGGTTGACAGATCCAGGAGAGCTACTGGAGGGAGACGTAGGAGGAGATGATGATGATGATGGTGGGGGTGATGGAGGCCGAGGCTGACGGAGGCGGAGGGGAGTAGTTGGGGAGAGGAGGGTGGCACCTCGGAGGGAGGGTGGACAGGAGGGACAGGCCCAGGTGGTGAGGGGTCGCGGTGGATTGCCCCTGCAGGTACCAGCAGCATAGGGTCCTAGAGCACAGGGACAAAGACAGGGACAGGTGCAGGGACAGGGACGAGGACAGGTACAGGGACCTAGGCATGTACCTAGACAGGTAGCCATTCAGGCACCAGCACAGGTACAGGGACATGCACAGGGGCAAGTATAGGGGCAGGCACCTGCAGAGGGAGAGCCACAGGCATAGGCAGAGGGTTGGGATCCAGAGGAGGATGAGCTGATTGAGCTCAGGGAGATCTGCCAAGGCCAGGCAAATGAGATCCAGGATCTGGAGAGGGAGAGGGACCGAATCAGGACCAGGCTCAAAGATACTGAGCGGGAGAGGGATCAGGTGATTCAGTGCTATACTGAGGCTGAGACAGCGCTGAGGGCAGGGAGGCAGGTGGCGGAGGACACAGGAGCAGGCTACGCATATGTCCTGCGAGCTGGAGAGGAGATCGCCTACTGGAGGGACCTGTATTATGGTGCTGTGCCAGCAGATCAACGGGCGAGGAGCTTCCATAGACCATCGCGTACAGCGACAGCTACGGGAGGGAGCCAGAGGAGACAGGCATCGAGTGGTGGGGTTATGGTTCCTCCACCACCACCAGACAAGCAGGGTGATCCTGGAGCGGGTCCTTCTAGAGCTCAGACTCCGTCGAGGCCAGGCGGCTCCGAGGGAGGGAGTTCATCATAGCCATAGAGGGCTCCCTTGTATCAGTATTTGTACCATTTTTTGTATTGTAGACACCTGCAGGTGATTTTGTAGCCATATGATTTTTTGACATCATTGTATCATGACACATTTTATCTATATATATGAGATGATTCATTTTTGCGGCAGTTATATGCATGTGTACCTATGTGATGAGATGTTCTTATGTGATGCTTATGATATGGATGCAAATATGTATATGATGCAATACATTTTTGTTCTTTTATGTTTTTATATATTATGCCAATGCAAATGTAAATGTATGTAATGCAGATGAATATGATAATGCAAATGTAAATTGTGCTAACAGGTGTTGTGTGCAGGATGTGATGCAATTGTGATATCTATATGTATGTGTGAAATTCTTATATGTGGTAATGCAGGTGCAACTACATGAAATGCAAATGTTTTTGGTGTGTCATTATACTCAGTCATGTGATAGTGAGCTACGCGAACTCAAGAAGGATGATGGAAGTCAATCAATAAAGGGGGATGAAAGACAGAAGATATGAACGTGAAAGAGCTTCTTGTGCATTATCATCATTGAGATTTATTATGGCAACTAGGTTATGACAATCGAGGCATATGTTCGACCCAGAAAGTCATTATACCTGTTTGCATGGAGATAAGACAGTCACAAACAAGGAATGCCCCAGTTCACACTAGACTCATAGTGTCCTCATATCCTTGGACAAGTCATAGCATTACTAAGAGACAATCCACAGACAGCAAAGAAAAATAGGTGACGATACCCCATCCTCGCCTTTCTAGTCAAAGACATCCTGGAGATAGAATCTCTAGTCAGAAACATCCTGGAAAAGCTAAAAGACATGTCACCAAAAGATAAAATCAAAAGAAAACCAAGACTCGACACCAACATCCACTGTAGTCCTCAAATTTAGTGTCTCTTGTCACTTGTATAAGTCTTATTTGATTGTGGTTACAATGTTTACTTTCACAAAATGGATAGACAGCACTGAACCATATGTTGTCTAAATCTGTTAAAAGATTTGATTTGTTGAAGCCCATTGTTGCTGTTGTGTCTCATCTGAAACTGACTGAATCCATGAAACTAATACTTTATTGCGGAGAAGATGAAACTTTATTGTGGATTGTGATGCGAATGTTGCTTTATTACGGATTGTGCGTGAATAGACTTGAAGGAAGCTGGAAGAAATTGTACTCCTCGAAACATGTGATGTTCTCAGTTCCACACCCATCACTAGACGTAGGATTTGCCTTAGCCACAGATAGGATCTGACTTATTATGGATGGAAAGGGAGGCGAAAAAAGGGGGGGGTTTATTATGAATGGCTAACCAATCTTAGGTAGATCAATAACAAGCCATGATGGGAATGGGTAAGTTTATTGTGAGTGAATAGGATGTGAGTGTGTGCAAAGTGAAAGGATGAAAATGAATCCTGAAGGAGGGAGGAGCAATGTCTCTACGCATGGCGCTGGTGACCCAGTTTTCACCATGGTACTTGCCCAAGGCGCCACTGAAGTGGTTTTCACCATTGGACGAAATTATTTCTCTTTACTTCTTTTGATTTTCCAATTTTTTTTTGTGTTACAAGGCGCCTGTTTGCCAGGTTTTCACCAAGTAACGATTTTTTTTTGTTTTATAATTTTTTTTGTATTTTTGAATTTTTTTGATTTTTTTGTATTTTTGAATTAGGATACTCCAAAGAGCTATGTGTAGAACCTGCGAAGGTGCATGCTGTTGATAGGATCCTCCAAAGGTTCACCTTCTGTAGTAGAGAGCTGATATGCCCCAGATCCATAGACTGTTGTAACGATGTAAGGACCCAGCCAGTTTGGTTCAAACTTGCCCCTCTTCTCTCTGTCTTGTTGATTTTTAGGATTTTCTCTAAGAACCAAGTCACCTACCTCAAATGTGCGAGGCTTGACTTTGTGATTGTAGCTGTGACTCATTCGTTGTTGGTAAGCCTTGAGATGATTAAAAGCAATTTGTCTTCGTTCATCCAACAGTTCTAGTTCTTGTAAGCGAGAGACCCTGTAATCTTCATCGCTGATGATGTTTTGCAAAGAGACCCGTAAAGAAGGTAACTCAACCTCAATAGGCAAGATGGCTTCAGCACCGTAGACAAGTGAATATGGTGTGGCTCCTATAGGTGTACGGACACTTGTGCGGTAGGCCCAAAGTGCAGGATTGAGTTGGATATGCCAGTTACGGCCAGCGTCGTCGACTGTCTTTTTGAGGATTTTAAGAATTGTTTTATTAGATGCCTCAGCTTGGCCATTACCTTGGGGGTAATATGGTGTGGAGAAACGATGGGAAATATGGAAGTGGTCACAAAGTTCACGAACATCCTGATTTTTGAAGGGACGCCCGTTATCAGTAATAATGGACTTAGGAATACCATATCAGCAAATGATATAGTTAAAGATGAAGGTAGCAATTTGTTTCCCAGTGACTTGTGTGAGAGGCACGGCTTCAATCCATTTTGTGAAATACTCTGTGGCTGTGATAATGAATTTATGACCATTGGAAGAAGGAGGGTGAATCTTGCCTATGAGATCGAGTCCCCACTGACAAAAGGGCCAAGGAGACGCAAGTGGTTGTAGTTCTTGTGCTGGTGCATGTATGAGGTCTCCATGAATTTGACATTGCTTACATTTCTTGACAAACTGATATGAGTCTTTTTCCATATTGGGCCAATAATATCCAGTCCTGATGAGTTTCTTGGCCAAGGAAGGACCACTAGCATGCGGACCACATATCCCTTCATGCACTTCACGTAACGCAATCTGAGCTTCGTCGCTTTCTAAACATCTAAGAAGAGTGCCATCTAGACCTCGTCGGTATAGGATATCAGCTAGAATGACATATCGAGAGGATTGGTGAATGAAGGTGCGGCGTTGGTTGTTTGATAGATCAGGAGGTAAGGTATTGTCATGAAGATATGTGAATATGGAACCATATAACTGGGATTCGGGACCAACAACGCATATCATTTCAGTAGGAGTGATCTCATATGATGGAACCAAGAGGTTGTCTACTAGGAACTCATAGCAGGTTTCATTTTGAGGTAGATCAATCAGTGAGGCAATTGTAGCCATAGCATCTGCAACACGATTCTGCTCTCTTGGTATCTGCTCAAAATCTATCTTTGTGAAGTGTTGTTTCAAATCATCCACCATTTGTTTGTAAGGCATTAATTTTTCATCTTTTGTTTGGTAATCATCAGTTGCTTGACGGATGACAAGTTGGGAATCCCCAAAAACACGAAGTTCCTGGATCTTCCACTGAACTGCAATTCGTAATCCAGTTGTTAATGCCTCATATTCCGCTATATTGTTAGTGCAAGGAAATGATAAGCGGTATGATTTTGGTATAGAATCGCCTTGAGGCGTTATAAAGAGAATACCAGCTCCTGCCCCATGCTGTGTGTATGAGCCGTCAAAGTATAGTTGCCATGGCTTTGCCTGTGATATTGTTAAAATGGATTCATCTGAAAATTCTGAATTTAGAGGAACATCATCTATCATGGGAGCATCCGCTAATTGATCCGCGATTGCTTGTCCTTTTATTGCTTTTCTGTCTACATACTCGATGTTGAATTCACTCAGGATCATTACCCATTTGACCAGTCGCCCAATAAGTGTAGCTTTGTTGAGAAGATATTTTAATGGATCAATTCTTGCAATCAACTTAGTCTTATAAGTGAGCATATAATGTCATAATTTCTATGAAGCAAAGACCACAGCAAGACATGCACACTCAATTGGTGTGTAGTTTAGCTCATATCCCACCAATGTGCGACTGATATAGTATACTGCTTTTTCCTTGCCGTCAGCTATTTGTTGTGCTAGGAGTGCCCCCAGTGCTGTTGGAGTAGCCGATATGTATAGTAACAAAGGCTGATCTGGAATTGGTGGCATCAAAACTGGCGGATTCAAAAGATAATCTTTGAGCGTCTAAAAAGCTTGTTGACAGTTATCATCCCATTTGAACTTGATATTTTTATGTAGCAGGTGCTGGAAAGGATTACACTTATCTGCAAGTTGTGCTATGAATCTTCATATAGACTGGAGTCTCCCTTGTAAGGATCGAAGTTGACTGATATTTCTGGGTGGTGGCATGTCCAAGATAGCCTTGACTTTTGCTGGATTGGCTTCGATTCCTCTTTTAGACACAATGAATCCTAGGAGCTTCCCGGAGGTTACTCCAAAGACACATTTCTTGGGGTTTAATCTTACCTTATATTTTTCTAACTGATCAAAGACAACTGAAAGTATGTCCAAATGTGTATCTCTGTCTATTGATTTACCCAAGAGATCATCAACATAATCTTCCACGGTTATGTGCATGAGATCATGAAAGATAGTGGTCATTGCTCTTTGATATGTAGCACCTGCATTTTTCAGCCCAAAGGGCATGGCATTCCAACAGAAAGTTCCCCATGGACAAGTGAATGTTGTTTTGTGTTGATCCTCGGGTGCAATCCTGATTTGATTATAACCAGAAAATCCATCCATTAAAGATAACATTTCGTGACCTGTTGTGAGATCAACGATCAAGTCGATATTTGGTAATGGGAAGTCATCTTTCGGACAAGCTTTGTTGATGTCTCTGAAATCTATACATATTCTGATGCTGCGATCTAGTTTACTGACAGGTACTAAATTGGAGATCCATTCGGGATAATCAATTGGGCGTATAAATCCTACATCCAATAATTTCTCTAGCTCTGCTTTGACTAGTAATGCCACTTGTGGATGCAGTTTCCTTAATTTCTGTTTCACTGGCTTTGCCCCCGGTTTGACTGTCAAATGATGCATTAGCAAATCCGGATCTAGTCCAGGCATATCAGCGTATGACCATGCAAAGTTGATTTGTCGTTATTTGAAGAAGCTTATGAATTTTGATCTTTCGGACTCTGTTAATGATTGAGCCAGGAATATGTTGTGTGGAACCTCCTCTATACCAATGTTTGTTTTGATAGTCTCCTCTACCAACATGGATGACTTTTCCTCATATGATGCTGGGAGAATGTCGAGCCTTCCATCTTCGGGTGCCTCAGAGAGGTTTTCGCCCTCAGATACGTCCTTTCTTTTTATTTTTTTGGGATCAGATAGCGCCACAGTGTGGTTTTCACCATAAGACCCTTGATTTGTTCTTATTTTCACATTTTTGCGACTGAAAGGTCCAACACCCTTACCGAAATATGCCATATTGTTGAGTTCTATGATGTATCCTGCTTTGTGGTCCCCAGGGGGAAGATCATCCCGTATGCCAAGATAGTCAATAATAGCTTCGTCATTTTGGAATGTGTCAAATTGTGCTGGTCCTTCATAATCCTAGTCAATGAGTTGGTGGTGAACAAGGGGAAGGCCTTTAATGTTTTCAGAGTTTGCAAGGCTAAGAGTGAAGATGTGGTTATATTCAAGTATATCAAGGCAATCGTCAAGGTCATCGATGGCACTCTCCTCATCAGTTTCGATCGCAAGCGAATCCAAATTGTCGTCACTAGTAGCACCTTTCGGGACAGGTGTTCTTATCCTATGTGATTTTGACCTAGAACCTTGAGATGAGAACTGTGCGGAATCCTTATGGGTTGTTTCTTGACCAACTTTAAACTTTTTATAAAATTCCTCTTCTTCTGTGGGTTCATCTGGCTCTCTGAATGTCTCGGTGAGCTCATAGTCACTGGAGGATTTGTCTGAACCCCATTCCCATTCGTTGGAATCTGTGGAATAGTAATCTTCTTGTTGAACTTTGGCAACTTTGCTTTGTGATGCCTCTTCTATCCTTTTAGTATGGATCTTGGAAGTCAGAAAACCAAGTCCCTTTGAGCGTTCTCTTTTTACAGTCAATTCAGGTTGTAAGGGTTCCATGATGCCTTCTTTGCGTAACCCAAGAAGGCTTTTTCCATCATACCCGAATTTTTGTAGAATCTTGAAGCCTTTGCCATATTTCTCACAGGGTATATTGATCTGATCTTGTGCGTCATCTTCAATGTCTTTGTAGAGCATTTTGTATAAATCTTCCTCTTCTAGTTCGCCCCATCTTTGAAAGGTAGTAGGATCCCATTTGAGTATCATGATGGATATTTGCTTGTTAGGATGTGGCCTTCCATATTCTTTTGGAGAGCTCATGACTTGTCGTAAATACATGGTCTGATTTAAAGTGTATTCTCCCATGCCTTTGTCTTGAAATTTGCCTTTAAGTTCACCTTGTTTTGATGTCAAAGGTTTCAATGACTCAGGGTCAATGTATGCCAAAGAAGGAACAGCTTCACGATTACTGGGAATGATGGTCTCTGTATGTGATCTCAAGTTATTGCAATATATGAACGGATTAGGATCACCGTTAACTGTTACCTCGAATCCATTATGAGGAAAGTTAATGCATTGATGATATGTCGATGGGACTGCCCTCATCTCATGAATCCAAGGACGTCCTAGCAATATGTTGTATGTGAGATCCAGATCTAGGACTTGACAAACCACATCCTTTGTAACTGGCCCAATTCTTAGAGGTAAGGTGACTGTGCCTTTGGATGAACGCTCTTCATCATCATATGCCTTGATGGTGATTTGATTTGTAGAATTCATAGCTTTATCAGAATATCCCAATTGTTTAATGGTCCTCAATGTACAAATGTTTAGACCTGCTTCTCCATCTATCAGGACTCGCTTTATTCGATGTTTGTGTATGAAGGCTTCAACATGTAAAGGTGCATTATGTGGCTGACTTACAGAGGCGTCATCAGCTTCTATGAATGTGAGGGAGTGTGGGATGGAAAGGTATCCCACCATGGCTTGAAACTGGTCCACGTTCAGATCAGTAGGAACGGTGGTGTCTCTCAAGATTTTGTCAAGAATAGCTTTATGAGCGGGGGATATGCGTAAGAGCTCAAGGATGGAAATGAGCGCGGGTGTCTTCCCTAACTATTCTACAAGGTCATACTCAGGCTTGGTTGATGAAGAAGTGGTATTTTTAGTGGAGGCACCTGGCAACATAATTTTACCTCGACGAGTTGTAACATGACATTCAGAGGTATGTTCTGAAGAAGATCCAACACCTCTTAGGACAATCTTGGGTCTCTGAGGAGGATTCTCAGGATTTTTGTTCTTGATGGTAATAGTAGAGATATGATTGTCCATCGAGATGTGATTGATAGTTGAATCATAGTTATAGGGTACTCTAGTATAGTTGGCCTGATCATCTATGACTTTGTCTTTTCCCTTGTCATGCTTTGGGAATGGTTCCTTAAACATCTCATGTTCTTGATTAGATGAGTGTCCCTCAATCTCAATATCACCTCTATCAATGAGATCTTGTACGATGTTCTTCAGTCGATGACAATTTCCTGTCTTATGACCCTTGCTCTTATGAAATTCACAATACTCATCATCATTCCACCAATTCGGTTTAACCTTTGGTTCATATGGAGGAAAATTTGGAACTGTGATCACTTTGTTTGCCACAAGCTTTTTGAAGACTGATTCAAGTGGTTCTCCCAATGGGGTGTACTTCCTTCGTGGTCTAGAAGTTGTTTGAGAATTCACTTGATTGTTTGTAGAACTTGATCCCGAAAAGATGAATTTGGGTCTCACTGTATTGGCATCAACAACACCATCATTGACTGTGTTCTTGTTTTTATTCCAAAATCTGGGCTTGTCTTTTCCTTTAAAGTCATCTTTGTTTTCCTTGAATATCTTAATGACTCCTTGCTCAATTAAGACCTTTTATGTTGCTAAGCCCTTTTCAATAACATCCTTGAAGGTGGACAAACAAGCTTTCCTTAGATCATAGCCAATATCCTTGTTAACGTTTTGAGTGAACATTTCTACCATTTGTTTCTGTGGGATTTCGCAAGAGCATCTGCTAGCTAGATTTCTCCATCTTTGTAAAAATGACGCAAAAGATTCTCCCTCCTTTTGCTTAGTATTGCACAAAGTAGTGACTGAGATATCTGTTTCTATATTGTAGGAGAAATGCTGAATAAATGCCTCTGCTAAGTCACCCCATGACTTAATACCAGGAGGTAATTGAGAGAACCATTCCATAGCTTGATCGCCTAAGCTCTGCGGGAACAACCTCATCAAATATGTTTCTTCTGCTGCTACCTCAATGCAGGCTATGAAAAATTGTCGTATGTGTGCCTTGGGGTCTCCTTTTCCTCTATACTTGTCAAATTTTGGCGTCACGAAGTGTGCAGGAAATGGAGGCATTGGAATGCTCTTATCAAATGGATAAGGACATATGTCTCTCATAGTGTATGTTGGTTTTGGTGTACTCATGTCCTCCATTTTCTTTTGTAGATCTCTCATTTGTTGCTCCAGATTATTCTTAGGTGGCGATCGATTTCTTGTAGCATACCCCATGTTTGAGACACCAATTTGAGGAGGAGCTTGTTGCATGTATGGATGATATTGATCATAGACATGTTCATATGGAGGAGGTCTATATTGATGCGGCATATAGGGAGCACTTGGTATAGCTTCATGTTGAGGAACCCCATATCTATTTTGTGCATGTATACCATATTCTATAGGCATTTCATTTTCTATTGTGTTGCCCCCAAATTTGACATGAGGTTTCCTTATGTCCAAACTTTGAGCATGCCTTTGAGTGTCCACTTGTTTTGATTGATCCATAGCTTGAGCATGTGATTGAGCATATCTATCTGCATAAGGCTTCCATAATGGTCTTCGAAGGTAAGTATCATATGTTTGAGCCTGTGTATGTGGGATTTCTGGTTTTTGAAGCAAAGTTGATGGTGATTCAGGTACCATATGCAGTCCTCTATTTCCTCCACTATTGGGTCTCCTTTGATCCATGTTGGAGTGAGTTTGTTGCGAGGGTTGGTTTTCCATAAGTTGAGACATGTCAAAGTCATGAGGTATTTTAGCTCCGCTTTATGCCATCGTGTGTAAAAAATATTGTCGATCCCTCCTCATTATTTCTTCAACCAATCTATTGAAATGAGGATTCATAATGGATTCTTCTACATCTGCTGATTGTATTGAAAAGTTGTCCACATTGTCATTGTGTGTAGCATTGTTGTTTGTAGTGTCTATGTTTTCCACATTGGGAATGTTTCTATAAACATCCATGTCAGGTAATGTAGTGTGCTCAAGATTGAAAAATAAATCATTGTCATACTCATAAGAACTCATGTTTGCGGATTCTTGAGCTTCTTTAGCTTTTCTCCTAGATTTTTGAAGACGGGTTTCAACCATGAACTAGGTATTTGACCAAGATGTGAGAGACTAGATGAAAAATGGAAAGAGTATGGAAGACCAAGAGTTGTATGGAGTGTAAATGAATCTTGAGGTGTACTTGCAATGTCCAAAGTGTAAGACCAAGTATGTAAGTAGTAGAGTAGGTGTGACTTCCAAAGAGATGATAGTTTCTCTTGATGAGGTAAGCTGACCTTGACTCTAAGTAAGACCAAATGAGACCCAAAGGTAAGAAACCTTGATGAGGGACCACTTAGCAAAGTGTAGTTGTATGTAGTATGTTGACAAAGTATGATGAGGACAAGTAAGTGACCTTTTTGACTCAAGTTTAGACAAGTATGAATGTAAAATGAGATGTGAAGCAATGATGGACTGTATGAGACCCAAGGACAAATTGAATGCTAGATGAAACCTGAAGAAACAACCTAGGAAGCTCAAGTATTCCGAAACTGATTTCCTTTTGTTTGTTGGACTGTAAAAATTTTCAATTCTGTACACAAACGCTTCTGTATGCTTCACAGATGCGATTCCCAGACACAGACGTGTCTCTATTCGACACAGATGCTACTAGAAACACAGACGCTATTATGCCCTTCACAGACGCATTTATATGACTCAGACGCGTTTCTGTAAACTTCGTGCAATTTTTCCAATCTATGAAGTTGTTTTGTTGTGACCAAATCTGACTGTTTGACTGTTTTTCGTGACAAGAGGACACAATGTTGATGAGGACTCAATGTTTGCAAGTGTTTAGACTCCAAAAGTGTGTTGTTTGATGTAAAATGTTTTGCATACACTTGAAGACACAAAAGACACAATGTTTTGTTGTTTGGTCTTGAATGTTTTGAATGTTTAACATAAGACAGGCACAATTCTTATGGCTGGCCAAGACAATAGTTGTTGATCCCACATAGGGTTTTACCCCCGAGGCTATGCTATTCAGAGTGGATACTTAGATGCTTGACCTCACTGGCTCCACCCTCGGCACTCACTTCTCGGGTCAGCCAAGCATCAGTCCCCATGAAAACTCCCCATGGCAAACTTTGTATCTCTACTAAGAACTGTATGTGTTTGGGCCGCTACCAGAGGTCCGACCTCCTGCCTCAACAACTAGAAGGATTTGGGATTCTAAAACAAAAAGGTGCTAGTAAGGGAATCCGCTCATGTGGCCATACATGCGGCACTCTCAGCTCTGTAAATACAGAAGGCTCCCAGCCGGTAGGGGTTACGCCCTACAAATGATCAAATAAATTTGATCAAACAGGTTTATGGGGAGACATAGTGTCGATATGAACTAATCAGCACATGTTATTCATAGTTTTCACCATGAATACATTTGATTATAGTGGTTCGGATGAGGTGGGTTTTCCTCGCTACCACTTGGGTCGTTCTCTTCTCACTAGTAGTCCTAATGACCACATGAGAAGATAGGCCCTCTAAAGATTAAACAAAAAGAGCCTATTGCTCAAGACACAAAAGACATTGATTCAATTTTAGTGCACCAATGGAAGTGTTTGCTAATCTATGAAAACAAGGCACACAACAAGAATTTCAAAACCCTAGCCAAGGCCCTGCAACAAAATTTGTTAGTAGTTTGGGTTGTTTCAAATGATCACCCCTTCCTGCAAGCACACAAGTTAGGTAAATTTTAGAAACCCAAAAGACTTTGTGAAAGAGGGGCCTTCAACAAAAACGTTTTTGCTTCCAAAACAAGCTGCACAAACTTAGTTAGCTAGATCTGACAGGGTTAGTCCAAAAATAAACCAAATCTGAAACCCTAAGTACGAAATCCAAAAATTGAATCAAAGAAAATTTGAAAATTTTGAAAAAGTAAAAACACAGACGCTATTACCCCAAACACAGACGCGTCTGTATGACACAGACGCGGTTCTGTGATGCACAGACGCGGCCAAAAATCACAGACGCCCTTCCCTGACACAGACGCGATCCAGAACAACACAGACGCGCTTATGAAACACAGACGCCCCTGTCTGAAACCTGCAAAATAAAATTTGTTGAAAACACAGACGCGATTCCAGATTCCACAGACGCTCCTGAAACTCAGAGACGCGATCCGAAAGCTCACAGATGCGAAAAAACCTAAAATGTCGTCGAAAAATGTCCGATCTGCAACTTCAACAATGCAAAATCTACAACAAAAAGGTTAAATGCAAAGGGACAAGAGTCCCACCGGGCATGCCAAAATGTGTATGGTGAAAATGGATAATAATAATAACAATATTGAAAGGCTAAATGAATCCAACCACAAAACCCTAGCCTAACAATCAACAAAGGTCCACCATAACATATGAAGATTACCTAAGACAATGCAAATCACATGAAATCACAAAGATTATACCATCACATGTACAATAGGGTTTTGATCTCTATTCTTCCTATCTCCATTGATCTTGCTTGATATATTTGCTCTCAGATTTTTATATGCACAAGAGCTCAACAAAGAACGGAATGTGGTTGCAAGTAGGATCGTAGTGTAGCCAATTGATCAAGTTGTTAGGGTGATTAGACATTAGGGTTTGACAATGAAGAAGGCATCTCCTTAAATAGAAGACACAATATGAAATGGAGGGATAAGATTGAGAGGTGTAAAAAGGAGGTTGGCTAGGATTAGAGGGTAGGTAAAAGAAATACCAAAATAATGAAAGAGGTAGGTAGTGTAGGAATTAAGAGATGAATGACATGTGTCATATGTAGAAAAAGATAATGAATTAATTAAATAAATAAAGATTTATTTAATTAATAGAAGAAGTGGGATCAATTAAATAAATAAAATATTTATTTAATTTAGGAAAAGGATAATTTAAATAAATAAATGTATTTATTTAAATGAGAAATAAGGCTAGAAGAGGATAAATGAATTAATTAAATAAATAAGGATTTATTTAATTAATAGAAGAATTAGGCTTAGATAATTAAATAAATAAAATATTTATTTAACTAGACTGGACAATTTTAGGTGTCTACAGAATCAATTGTAGCCAATCTTGCAACTTTGCATTGCATGCAACTGACAAGGTTTTGTAGCAGGCAAAAAAATGCTACCAATCGAAAATGGCTTCGAGTCGTCAAAACCTGAGATAGGCTATTGTAGAGGAGCCTCATACGACCCCATAGATTCAAACAAATCGACCATATGTATCCTGGATTTCAAGAAAAGTCCGTCAAATTTTGACAATTTTTTGGACTCAGGGCACTTGAGAGATCGCATCGGTACGATATGACTCTCGACGTTCCGGCACTTTGGGATGCATGACAGGGGCATGCGTAGTGTAAACTTGCCCACTTGGATGCGCTCATGACATCGGTTTGTGCACATGATGAACCAAATCAATTCTAGCCAATCTTGCAACTTTACATTGCATGCAACTGATGGTTTTTGCAGCAGATGAAACAATGCTACCAATTGAAAATGGTTCTGAGTCATAAAAAATAGAGATAGGCCATTGTAGAGGAGCCTCACGCAACCCCATGGGTTCAAACAGATCGGCCATATGTATCCTGGATTTCAAGAAACAATCTGTCAAATTTTGACAATTTTTTGGACTCAAGGCACTTGAGAGATTGCACCAGTATGGTATGACTCTCGACGTTTCGATGCTTTGGGATGCATGACAGGGGAATTCCTAGCATAAATCTGCCCACCCAAACACACTCGTGACATCGGTTTGTGTACACGACGAACCGAATGAATTCTAGCCAATCTTGCAACTTTGCATTGCATGCAACTAACGGTTTTTGCAGCAGGCGAAAGAATGCTACCAATTGAAAATGGCTCCGAGTCATCAAAAACAGAGATAGGGCATTGTAGAGGATCCTCATGCGACCCCACAGGTTCAAACGGGGCAACCATATGTGTCTTGGATTTCAAGAAACAGTTCGTCAAATTTTGACAATTTTTTGGACTCAGGGCACTTGAGAGATTGCACCGGTATGGTATGACTCTCAAAGTTTTGGTGCTTTGGGATACACGACAGGGGCATGCCTAGCATAAACCTGCCCACCCAAAGGCAATTGTGATGTTGGTTTGTGCACATGACAAACAAGATTTGACCATTGCGAGCGTGAGGGTGCTCTCACACCAAGCACATATTGTTGTTTATATTCATATTGTTGATTACATATGCAAATATTCATTTAAATTTATAAAAGGGTAGCCACCAAATACAGTGAATACACAATAATGAACTAAATGCAAGAAGTTTTGTAGGGTTAATTAAACATTTTAGAAATTCTATCAAATCATATTCCACAATTGCAATGTTTTATATCATCTATTTTTGTTGTTTATATTCATATTGTTGATTACATAGGCAAATGATCAATTAAATTTATAAAAGGACAACCAAAAAATACAATGAATACAAAATAATGAACTCAGTACACTTGCATGGATCAAATATCAACATATATAAATATATATAAGGCATGTATGCCAAGCATAGAAACGGGACTCACCCGAACTCGCCTAAACTCGGCGAGTCCGAGTCCGAGTCATGCTCGCCAAGTCTCTGGGACTCAGACTTGGACTCGTCCGAGTCTGGCGAGCAAACTCGCCAAACTCGCCGATTTGGAAAGTTTGGCTCAAACTCGCCAAACTCGGCGAGTCTCGAGCCCCAAACTCAGCTACTGGCTAAGTTAGTAAAATGACAAAAAAATAGATTTAAAATTATTTTTTTTAAATGAATGGTATCGTCTTCGTTCACTACAACCTTCACCTGAGAATGAGGAAAATTAGGGTTACAACATGTCAACCAATAGAAAAATAACACCTGACACCTTTATTAAATAATAAGTTTTTTTGGCCTCGCAGGGCGCTGCCCCTTGACCCCACCTTGGGGGCACTGCCCCAAAACCCCCATCGAAAAATATGGGGGCAAACTGCGTCGATAGAAGTAGGGAAAATTTAAGCTCTGAGTCTAACACTAATTGGATCGACCAGGTAGATACATAAGTTGAGACTGTAGCCATGGCAGAGGAGGAGTGGAGAGCACGACTACAGACAGGAGATTCAGAAGCAGGTAGTGACACAGATGTTCCTGATGTTGGTGAGCATGGCATGGTGTCATGAGGAGCGGCTATGGTTGTCGAATCATCTAGGACCTACCTTAGATGCCTTTGCAGGGGGTCGGGGCTAGAGGGTGTAGGCTCCTCTGAGCCATAGGCTTGTAGTTGTATTTACCTTTGGTATTTGTATGAAACATTTGATGATGATCATATGATGACATGGATTTTTTATTCCATGAGTTTTGTAATATTGTATACATTTGACAATATTTATATATCTATGTTTTCTATTTCCTTCAGCTACAATTTGTGTTTATGCTTATGTGATTGATGTATACTTGTGTATGTAATCAAATGAGCCGAGTTTGATGATGTTATTGTGCCTTTGAGGTGTATTCAATAAAGGGTGCCTAAAACAAGTTTTAAATCTTTAAAAATCTCTAAATTTCTTGAGTTTTTCACTTTCCCGAGTCTAGCCAAGTTTGGAGCCGAGTCTAATGCCATGTCCCATTTCTTTGATGCCAAGTCAGTACAAGTATTAAAAAAATGTGGCATATGCCATGTCCAAATCGATATACAATAAAAATGTGGAATATATCTACATGTATTGGTCATTCTAGGACCAAAACTATAGCCATATGATCCTAAACTTGTCGTGGATATCAAAATCAAGCCTCTTCGATGCTTGATGGCTGCAAAACCATAATTCAAAAGCCAAGTTAGAATTATTTTGTAGAAAATAGTTCAAAATTAACAACATAACTATGCATTTAACTATAATTCCTTTACAATTTTTTTTGATCAATAAAAGGCCGAAGCCAAAATTTTATTATTATTTTATAAAAAATTTTACATCTCCATTCAGTGTGGGCACCGGTAGGAAAGAATGGAGATAAGAAAACCTCCGGTCTAGCCCAGATCCCTTCTGGGATCAGATATTATAACCAACTGTACATTTTTACAAATCCTCATTAGAGGTAGGAGGCTGACATATTAAGACATTTTAGATTCTTTCTGTACATTAAATCTTTCAGCACTTTCCGGTTGAATCCATCATCCACTCATTGGTAAATCCACAAAAGCATCGAGTATTGACTTTTGACCTGTTTCCCGAATCTGCAAGACCTTATAGCAACATACTTTGCCAGACTGTTAGAAGCATAGTGAACATAATAATTTGCTGTAATCATACAATGAATAGTTACATCTTACTATTTAAGTAAGAGGATTATAGCCTGGATATCCCTTAGCTTGAAACCATCTTAACCTTTTGGGTTTCAATTTAAGAGATTATCCAGGCTACAATTCTACCTACTAATGGAAAGGATCAATTTCTTTCAGATTCATAATTACTTTTAACTCTGCAGATATCAGATTCTCCCAAACGTAAGTATTTTCATATGCATCTGTATTTGTATTTAAATGCCAGAAAGCAAAAAAACTATCAATGAGTCTGCTAGAATCATTAGAATATACAGATGTACCCAGAAATCAATATGCCATGAGAAAGGAGTGAAACAACATAAGGGCAGAGGGTCTATCCAGATGTTTACATCAATAGAGCTTACTAATTAACTGAAACCATGAAAATTCAGAGTTAACTTCTACCACCCACCACATAACTTCAACAGAAGACCTGCTAACCATACATCTATCGATTGAAAGAAACCGAATGGACCCAACACTATATATACAGGGTATCTCAAAACGAGACAAATCGAATGTTAAGCTGTTCTTTAAGATCCTCTACTATCCAGCAAACCATGACACAGAAACCAGAAATTACTGTCCCAGTTTAACCACAAGGCATGAATCCAAAAATAGGATTATTATCAACTATAACCGATACGCATAATCTTGAAAACCGAATAACTAAAAATCATAAACCAAAGCTCAAAGACACAAAGCCTGGCAGACCCAGTTTGCCATTGAAAGATATGATTTACTCCTTAATAGAGACTATACCTTCGCAGCCCAGAACCCTCATAATTCATATTTCATTCATTGGAGGGATGACCTGCACGAACCGAAACAGAGAGACCAGACTACTACCAATCACCCCTCTACACGACTGAAACACCCCTTGCACTCACTCACAGACTTGGTAGTCAAGGAAACAGTCAGAAAAAAGAATCATATATGAAGATTCAGATATGTATATATATAAATATATATATATATTTATATATATATATATACTCATAAATATATAAATTCTGTATTTATATATGTATATATGCGTGTATGCAAAAGTGTAATATTCTATTTATACCCATACATACCCACACATATACATATATATATGAGAATATGGATATATGTATATATATATGATTGTGTATATATACACATATCTATATATATGAATATATATATATGCATATATTTATATATGTGAATGCATCATATAACATGAATCAATCCGATGAATATGGGATTGACATAAATATAAACATATCTATATATGTGAGTACATATATATATATATATATATGTATATATATGTATATATATATATATATATATATCTATATATATATCTGAACCTTAGAATGCCAATATACTGATAAAAGGCGGCTTTGGCCTCCCATCCTAGAGCATATAAATGTGAAAATTGGAGAGGACTAGGAGAGGAGTGATATGTAGGGGTGGCACGGCCGAAACTTAATCCGTGAGACTATCCTTCCTAAAAACATTCGAATTACCATCTGCCCCTAAATTGGCTAACTTGTCAGCTACAGAATTGCCTTCCCTATAAATATGATTAACCGAAGTTTCCTCAAAGTATTTGATCAAATCCAGAATGCTTTTTAATTTCGCCTTCAATTTCCAGTTTGATACTTCCCTAGTCCTGACTGCATTTATGGTTAACGATGAATCCCCCTCTATTTCTAAATATTTAATCTTGAGTGACTTGGCTATAATCAATCCCTCCCGTAGAGCAGAAAACTCAACCAAGTTATTCGAAGCCAAGCCAATAGGCTTATTTAAGCTAGCAATCAGAACACCGTTATCTTGATGAATAGCGCACCCTATACCAGCTAAACCAGGATTCCCACGAGAGGCACCATCGAAGTTTAGCTTGGCCCAGCCCTTTAGGGGGGGAACCCATTTTGTTAGCTTTCTATCTATCTCAGCCAGCTTACCTCCTCTCCCAATAAACGGGGGGATTATCAGACCCCTCCACTTAGCACGAAGAACCTCATCCCATCTGGTTAAATTAATAGACTTTTCCTGTACATGTCTAAGTCTATTATTGATTTTTTCCACAATTGTTGCCTCGATCTTATTTAGAAGGGATTCCACCCTCAATTTTGATTCTTTAAAGATCCTCCTGTTTCTCTCCTTCCAAATTTCCCATATGAGAATTGCCGGCGCTATTTGCCACACTAAGTGATAAATATACTTTGTGTGGGGAGGTTGCCAACTAATCAGCCATTCTGAAATATCCCTAGGTCTCGGAGTCGGCCATCCAAGGCTTGAGCAAAGCCAATCCCAACATTTCTGACTGAAACTACAATTTAGAAGCAAGTGATCCACATTTTCTTCCTCAGATTCGCAAAGAGGGCATCTCGATGGACCCATGAAACCAAATTTTAAGAACCAATCTGACGTAAGAATCCTCTTTTGGGAAGCGGCCCATGAGAAGATACTAGCTTTGGGGAGACCCACGTTATTCCAGCAAAGGCTAATCGGAATAATAGGATTGGTTGCAGCTCTTCTACATTTCAAAAGTGAGTAACCTTCTTTGACTTTATAAATGCCCGAAGAACTACCTACCCAAATAATCCCGTCTTTCCCACTATGTAATGAAAAATGCCTATGCCTCAAATTATTCCACAAGATTTCCTTGTCAGCATTTGTTAAGTTCAACTCATCAAGGGGTTTCCACTCCCAGCCCAAAGCGGGGTCATTGGAAATAAGCTTGATATAATCCTTAACAAACCTGCCCCTGATTGATTGGCAAAGTTCTATACCTTCTTCGCTTATTCCTGACTTGTCAAGGGCTGAATAACCCCCCCACGAGTCTTCCCAGAACAATGCCTCAGATCCATCCGCAATATCCCAAGTTAGAAAATCTCTGATCACCTCTCTACATTCTAGCATAAAATTCCAAACTTTGGAACCCTTTGGCAATATTTCCGTCCTTAGTATACTATCAGGATTGGAATTAGTGAGATATTTAGCTTTGAGGATCCTTACCCATTTAAGATCCGGTTCCGAGTACATTTTCCAGACTAACTTCGCCCCCAGAGCCATGTTTTAAACCCTCAAATCTTTGATGCCAGCTCCCCCTCTATTGATAGGTTGGCAAATTTTATCCCACGAGATTAACGCAAATTTCTTTTTGTCTGAGTTCATATTCCAAAAGAACTTCCTCATCTTTCTAACCATTTCTAGACGAGCACCTTTAGGTAGTTGCTAACATGACATTTGGAATATCGGTATAGCCGCCATAACAGCTTTTAGTAATGTAATCCTCCCAGCCGAAGATAGACATTTTTTTTTCCAAGAGACCAACCTAAGATCCATCTTTTCAAGGATTCCTTTCCATAATGCTTTTATATTGTTTCCCTTATCCATCGGAATCCCAAGATATTTACAAGGAAGTTTCCCTTTATCGAACCCTAATATATTACAAATATCTGTCTCTATGTTTTGCGAGGTATTAAAGAAGAAGATTTCCGATTTATTCTTGTTCACTTCCTGACCAGAAGCTAATGCATAAATGTCAAGAATCCTTTTGAAAGCCATGGCTTCAGACCTATTCGCACATCCCATCAGCATTGTGTCGTCAGCAAACTGCTGGTGGGTAATGGCCTCCATTCCATTAGTAATTTTAATGCCTTTGATAATCTGATTCATCCGAGCACTAGTAATGATTCTCCCAAGGCCCTCTGCCATTATGATAAATAAGAAAGGGGATAAAGGATCTCCTTGTCTTATCCCTCTAGATATCTGGAAGAAGCCAGCAGGGGATCCATTTATAAGTAGCGATACCCTGGGAGATGAGATGCATTCGAAGATTAAATTGATCCATTGTTTCGAAAAACCAAAGGATTCTAAGCATTTACACAGAAATCTCCAATCGACTCTATCGTATGCCTTCTTAATGTCTAGTTTGATCATCATAGCAGCTGATCGATTCTGTTGTAACGAGTGCATGACTTCTTGAGCAATAATAATGCCATCAAAGATAGATCTACCTAGTACGAAACCTGTCTGTTCCTCAGAAATTATGCACGGAAGGATGCCTTTCAGTCTATTCGCTAAAATTTTAGTAAAAAGTTTGTAAATAGTGTTGCATAAGGAGATAGGTTGAAAGTCTTCAAAAATACTTGATTCCTCCTTCTTTGGAATCAAGGTAATGAAAGTGTTGTTGATCTCTCTTAAAATACTCCCAGAGTTTCTAACCGCTTCCAATGCTTCCACAACCTCCTTGCCAATAATGTGCCAGCATTTTTGAAAAAAGCAAGCGGGAAAGCCATCCGGGCCGGGAGATTTATCAGGATTAAGCTGCCCCAATGCTAATTTAACTTTTGATTCAGAGAATTTGTTGTTAAGCGCTTTGTTTTGGTTTTCAGTAATAATCTTAGGAATATTCCTAAGCAAAGTTAAATTGGCATCTTTAGGAGAAGATTCCGAACTGAACAGGGTTTTAAAATGGTTTACCTCTTCAGTAGTTATATCCTTTTGATCTTCCAGAATTGTACCATTATTACTCATGATCTTGAGGATACTGTTAGTGTTCCTCCTGATTTTTGTACTGTTGTGGAAGAACTTAGTGTTCCTATCCCCATTTTGAAGCCAATTCTCTCTAGACTTCTGTTTCCAAAATACTTCTTCTTTTATTAACGTATCCTCATATTTCCCGAGAAGCTCCTTTTCTTTGAGGAAGCTATCCTGATCCATTCCAAGTCTAAACACTTTTTCATTGAGATCTGCGATTTTTTTTTCTAATGATATTTTGGTTTCAAAAATGTTTCCGAAAACTTCATTATTCCATTTCAATAACTTGCTCTTGAGATATTTCAGTTTATTTACCAGGCAAAACATCTTTGATCCCTGGAAACTTACCTCAGACCACCACTTGGAGATGAGATCATAGAACTCTGGATTTTGCATCCACATTTTTTCAAACTTAAAAGGGCAACATCGCGGTGTAGCCTCTCCCTCAATATTAAGAATAACAGGATAATGGTCAGATCCTGAAGATGGGAGAAGCGAAGCTGATAGATTGACTGCTAAATCGCTCAAGTTCCCCCTAAAAAGGAATCTATCTAATCTCTCAGCGATTTGTGTAAATCCTGATCTTCTATTGTACCAGGTATACACACCATTACTTGTTTCTATATCTATCAGGTTGTTATGAGCAACCCACTCTCTAAAGTCTTTTAAGGACTGTGGTTCCCTACGAATACCACCCTTTTTTTCAGATAAATTCAGGATGGCATTGAAGTCCCCTCCTAAAATAACAGGGGAGGAGATATCTAGCCCCATCATAAACGAGATTTCTGACAAAACCCTGCGCTTTCCGACATCCGGGATTGGGCCATAAATGTTTATTAGGGTGAATGTGAGATTGCTATGCTTGCTAGTTACCTTCCCTAATAGTCAATTTCTATTACCTGCTAAAGGATGAAAAATAATATTCCGCGGATTCCAAATTATTCCAATACCACCAGAAGCTCCCCTGGCTTCCACAAATTCACAGCAAAGAAGACCTAATTTCCTTTTAAAAGCCTCAGCTTCAACCTGGGCTAATTTAGTTTCTTGTAAGAGAACGATGTCATGTTTCCATTTTGTAATGTTGCGTCTTATTAGACGCTGTTTGTTAGGGGCATTCATGCCCCTAACATTCCATGAAGAGATTTTCATGGGGCAGTGGGAAGGCCCTTCCCCTTCCCAGCATCAAAGAAGGCAGTTAACTTGCCTTGGTCTTTTGCATTTCCATCCTGCAGTCTTAATTCGCTCAAAGATTTTCTGCCTCTACTTTTAGTTTCTCTAGCGCAGTCAGGAAGGTTTTTCCCGTCATATATATTTTTTATCCCTAAGGTTTGCTGGGAGACTATCACTCCATCTCCATCATCCTCTCCCATTTGGGGCTGAGCTACTGTGAATTCATTGACAGGAATAGGTGTAATGTCTCCTACCCTATTCTCAATATTTTCTACCTCTTCCATGGAAGACAAGAGTTCCTGAATTAGGAACCTCTTCTCAGCTTCCTCTTCCGGGGAAAGATTTTCAACTACGTTATTGTCGAATGCCTCAAGAACAGCAGCCATTCTAGAGGTCATTTCATCTTGCTCTGCCTCATTATCTTGTCCCAGATTTTCGACTGACTTTGATTCAGATGGAAGTTTTAATGAATCCACCGAATCGGAGATTCTTTTTGACATCTCCATTAGGGCATCATTTTTTATAGAATTTGCCTCATCTATAATTTTATCCAGATCACTAATGTTACTGGAATTATTGTTATTATTTACCTCAGTGTTAGCCATAGGAGGGCAATTATCATGTGTGGGGGACGCATTTGAAGTGATATTTTTATACTGTTCTGGAAGAGGGTTTTCCGTATGTTCGATACTATTAATCAGAACTGGGCATGTTATCAGTCTTATATCGGCTTCATTTATAACCCCATCATAGAAGGTGGGATGAATGCTCCATTCCCCCCTGCTCGATACTAGCATGGTGGGTTCTAAGACCGTGGTTTTAATGTTAGTTTCAACTAATATTTTGATAGTCTTGTTTGAAACCTCATTTCCTAGCCCTTCACAGCCCAGAAAAGAGCCAAACTGTTCCCCGATATATTCTAAGATTTTAAAATCCAAATATTCGACTGGTAAAGGACCCAAATTAATCCATCTAGGGCATTTATGTACATTCTGTGAGTATGGATCAAAATTCGGTTCCCATTCACATCTAAAAAATCCATATCCTTTGAACAGTTTTACCTTACCATGGAGAATATCATTTTTTGTGTTTTGATTATCACATAAGATTGAAAGAAAATTATTTTCCAAGATAGAGATACTTACCTGTCCCGGGTATTGGGCCGTCCATCAATCGATAATTTTTCCTGCATCTTCTCCTATTCCAACCCATTTTGCAAAAACCCCACATTCGCTATATAATTTGAATTGGGGTTCCATTAAATCTTCCGGGATATTACAAATTCGCCTCGGTCTTAATCTGGGTTTTGGCACAAAATATCTTACTTTTCCGAGCGGCACCATGTTTGCCCCAGTTGCCGGATATTGGTTCGAGGCTGTGGTTTTATGCCTATCGAAGTTTGAAGACAACTTTCTATTTTCGCCCATCTTCTTCTTGGCAATTTTTGATCGAGCGACTTGCCAATTTCCGTCAGAGGGAAGTGACAAAACTTCGGTTTTTTTGCCCTAATTTCTTTGTTTTTCCCAAATGCGCCTGTTCTGTAAACCGAACGCCTTTCGTTTGTTGCAGGATGTCCCTTACATGGCGGACTGAAGACCGTGATGCTCCTCGGGCGCGTGGCGAAGACTTGCCTGCAACCCCCCGCCGGAAACCTTGCCAAGTTCGCTGAGTATTGATTTCGCATTTCGCCAAATAGCAGAGCAGAGATAATTCCTTTACAATTGAAATGTAGATTACCTCATCAGCTGATCTAGGAGCTAATGTCTTCGCTCTCATCTCCTTGTCACTCTTAGGAGTTTTCTTGAAGACATACTTAAATGGGTCCACATTATGGTCATACCATGAAGGGGTTTATTGTAGATTAAATATACAATTAATGCAATGTACTAGCATAAATATATCAAAAACACTTAAAAGCTATAATATAGAGAACAATGACGTACCTATGCCTGAGATGCTTCTCCAATGGACTGAGGATTTCTCACCATCGATGTAGAAACTTTCACTATTACCTATACAAAAAATGTTCAAATATTAAATACAATTAATATAATGATAAGTATTGAAGGTTAAAAACAATTAATTTTACATATCAAACAAAAGTGTATCGGATCCTAAGATGCTTCTCTAATGCATGGAGGAGGGTTCACCATTGATGAAATAGGTATGGATATTTCTTGTATGAAAAAATTATAAGATTATAATATATCACAAGTTCACATGTACGTGTGCATATAATCATGAAATCAAGAAAATAAAGTAGAGATACATACCTCCACCCTCTCTTTATCCACGCATGAATCAGGTGCATTCAAAAAATCAACATAGCTCAATGGCCATTGTACATGTAAAATAGACAAAAAATACTAATCAATCTACAAACCCCAACTAATACTTGATTTCAACATTTTCAAACAATTGTACAACAAAAAATGTGTTCAATTACCTTCTTCCCACGTTTTGACGTCTTCAAGGAATTCTTTTTCTTAGGACAAGCCCTAGACATGGAGGGGGTACCCTAAAAAACAAAATTAACATGAGATATTATTACAGATAATAAATTAAACATAATTTTAAAAATCTAAAATGAAATGACTTGCATATTCCATCAAAATAATACATAAAAAGGATTGTACAAAATATGACACCGTATAGCCTTGTAGGCCAAAATCAATTGTTGAGAGCGTGATGTCATCAATCTATGACAGTTCGTCCCCTGTCAACACCTACAAACCAAAAATTGGACCAAGCATTAAAGATAGTTAGTATATCTTGTATTTTTTTGAATTCAAAGTGTACTATTCTATTTTAACATGTTACAAAATTTATACCTCAGGCATCGAAGTTGCAGCTATAGTAATTGGGGGAGGAGTATGGGTTACTGTTGTTGCATCTTGAAATACATATTATTTGTCTCAATTTAGATCAATGTATAAATAAAAATTCATTTATGTAATTACAAATTTAAAGTGACTAATAAATAAAATGCTATGAATTCAAATCAACAACCTATATCTATCGCTAATGGGCAAACTCCATGTCCATCAACTCATTTGTCAGCGCGAAATCCTCAGCCATGTGGGCCTGACATCTACTCCTGCAAATCGTGCACAGATGAGATGAAGATCCATCTGCACTGGCTACATCATCTATCCCCGAGAAATTGACACATATATGTTGGATGGGCTCTCTATCGCCACCTAATGGGTCATCATCCAATACAATAGGGTGTGCTAATGACTGTTAGGTCCTAGGGACAACTGAGAGGGGGGGGGTGAATCAATTGTCTAAAACTTTAAAGTAAAAATAACTTAATCAATTACTACTTTAATACCGGTGAGACAGTCTATTATATCGATGGACAAATTTAACAAATAAATGCAATACCGCTAAAGATTAATGCATGAAATCAAAACATAAAATCATCCACAACACATGACACCAATATTTGTACGTAGAAACCCTGTAAAGGGAAAAACCACAGTGGGAAACCTTACCCACAATCAGATGATACTACTGTAGATAGTAAGTGTACATAAATGGGGTCTGCACATGTAGAAGCACCTAGAGCTCACTACTCAAACACAAATGGGAGTCACACTGACTATAATTTGGATGGTTAAATCCAATAAGAATGTACTGCTTGAAATAGCATCTTCATATGCTAGATTCAATACCGATGTAATGCTGATATGCCTTGACAAAACCCTAACTTCACCTTCAAATGATGTCTTCGTGTATAGCTCTGCTTAATCTCGCATATCCCTTCACAATATATCTTTTTCGCATTCCACACTTGATCTTACAATTAAGATCTTACATTTATACCATAACCTAAGACCAATTTTAGTAAGTCAGCTCTACAAGTTATTACAATAAAATATTTTACAAACAATATAATATCTGATGCAATAACTAATTGAACATGTCGACTTAATGCATTTACAACATTAATTAATCATCTCCATAGCATGCCATGCTGATCTGGAAAAGATAAACCTGTCGTTGTAACCCCGGATAACCCTAGACCTATTTGTCGGTAAAAGTAAATATGCAAATGTGAATATACCAATGATTACTTCTCCAAGATAAGATGTCCACATGATGTCTTCGACATTTCCAAATGTAATCCATGCCATATCAGGTGTCGGTGATCATTATATCCTGCTGGTGTATCATATACCAGTAACTGTGCAATAGTTACTTGCTTGCCGGTGAATGTTTGTTGGATCTCCAAAGTGCTTTTAGTAGGTGTTGACATCAATGACAAAACCATACCAAAATACCAACAATCTCCCCCTTTGGCATTGATGGCAACACAAGATGGAAAAACCATCAGAGTGCCAAAATAGAAATGCCAAGTACCCAAACAATCTCCAAAAAGATCATAACTAGAAATCAAAATCTCTCCTAAATAACAATTTCTCCCCTTGGGAGCAACATGTGACTTCCAGAGTTTTTCTATACCAGTCTTTCCTCAAAAGATAATGTGTTTGTTTTCCATAGATATCTCTCCCCCTTTGACATCAAATGTTAAAGTTGTAACATACCAATTGTTTTATACAAATACCAACCAATTTCACTATACCAACTACTCCTCTTGAGAATTAGCTTCCTCATCAAAGTCGAAGTAAGAATATATCTCTGTTAATTCTGTCGGTTGATGATAGACATCAACTTTCTAAGTATCTACCGGTGGGAATATGACCCCAAGTTGTTCTCTAAGATATTCAAAGGTCTCCTTAGGCAAAGGTTTAGTGAAAATATCTGCAAGGTGTTCTTTAGTATTCACATAAACCAGTTGTATTTCTTTTGCTTCAACTTTTTCCCTTAGAAAATTTAGTTTGATAGAGACATGTTTTGTTTTAGAATGTAATACCGGATTCTTGGATATATCAATTGTTGTTGTGTTATCACAATAGATAGTTATAGGTTCTTTGCATTCTACCTTCAGGTCTTTCAACGTTTGTTTAAGCCAAATTACCCATGTACAGTTAGTTGTTGCTGCAACATATTCTGATTCTGCTGTTGATAATGATGTACCACTCTGTTTCTTACTTAACCAAGAAACTAATCTATTTCCAAGAAAAAATGCTCCTCCGGTGGTGCTTTTTCTGTCATCAATGTCTCCTACCCAATTTGCATCTGTGTATGCACATAATTCAAAGTTTTCATCTTTAGGATACCATAACCCAAGATTTGGGGTGCCTTGTAAGTACCGAAAAATCCTTTTTACTGCTGATTCATGATTTTCTCTAGGATTACTCTGAAATCTTGAAACAATACATACTGCATTCATGATATCAGGTATTGTTTGTGTTAAATATAGTAAACCTCCTATCATAGATTTGTACCTTGTTGGATTAACTGGTGTAGATTCATCTCTTAAAGATAGTTTGTCATTTGTAGTCATAGGTGTGCTTACTGGTTTAGAGTTTTCCATCCCAAATTTCTTGAGTAACTCCTTTAAGTATATTGATTGACTCAAAAATATACCTTTTTCAGTTTGTGAAATCTGCAATCCTAAAAAGAATCTTACTTCACCAATCATAGACATTTCAAATTCTTGCTGCATTTTGATAGAAAATTCTTTACACAATCCATCTTCTCCTCCAAAAACTATATCATCAACAAAAACTTCAATAGCCAATATGTAATCATTAGTCACGTTATAGTATAAGTTACTATCAGCATTACCTTTAGAAAAATCAATTTTCAAAAGATATTTATCCAATCTTGCATACCAAGCTCTTGGAGCTTGCTTTAATCCATATAAAGCTTTCCTTAACCTGCAAACCATATCTTTGTTATCTGTCAAAGAAAATCCATCAAGTTGTTCAATATAGACTTCCTCTTCAAGATTTCCTTTCAGAAATGCACATTTAATATCCATCTGATATACTTTGTAGTTCTTATGTGCTGCAAAAGCCAAAAATAATCTAACTGCCTCAATTCTAGCTACCGGTGCAAAGGTTTCATTGTAGTCAATTCCTTCTTTCTGAGAGTATCCCTTACACACTAGTCTTTCTTTATTTCCAATAACTTTACTATCTTCATTAAGTTTGTTTCTGAATACCCATTTGGTTCCAATTACATTTTTATCTTTAGGCCGGGGAACTAATGTCCAAGTATTGTTTTTCTCAATTTGTTCTAATTCTTCTTCCATAGCTTTAGTCCAATACTTATCTTCACATGCCTCATTAACTGATGATGGTTCAATTTGAGAAATAAGATATACCTCTTCATTTGCCAATCTTCCTCTTGTCATAACTCCTTTGTATTTGTTTCCACTTATCTGATCTTCAAAATGACTCAACCTTATATACTGGGGTGTCTTTGTTTGTTGTTGTTCTTCAGTCACAGTGGAATTTTCAGATGATACCGGTGTGCCTGGATCTTCACTCTATACTGGTGGATTCAATGTAGGTTCATTTATTAAAAATTTTGTTGCCAATTCAGAATCTATGTACCTTGAAGTTCCTCTGAATTGTTCATCAATCTTTACATTTGTACTTTCAACAATTTTCTATAATCTCTTGTTAAAACATCTATATGCTTTAGTCTAAGATGAATAACTAAGAAATATACCTTCATCACTTCTAGGATCAAATTTCCCAATATACTCATCTCTTCTAATGTAACATTTGCTTCCAAATATTCTGAAATATTTGAGAGTAGGAGTAATACCAAACCATAGTTCATGAGGGGTCTTACCGGTTTCACCTTTGATGTGAACTTTGTTGAAATGTATAGACCATTGTACTGACTACTTCTCTCCAATACACATGTGGTGAATTTGCTTCTGATATCATACTTCTTGTTGCATCCAAGATAGTTCTATTTTTCCTTTCAACAACTCCATTTTGCTGAGGTGTCCGGGGTGCTGATAGCTGTCTTCTTATTCCATTCACTTCACAGAATGTATTAAACTCTTTAGATGTGAATTCTCCTCCTTGATATGATCTTAAGCACTTAATTTTCTTACCGGTTTCATTTTCAACCATTGCTTTGAACAGTTTAAATTTTCCAAGTGCTTCAGATTTTTCTCTGAGAAAAGTAGCCCAACACATTCTAGAATAGTCATCAACGATTAGCATGAAATATCTATCACCTTGTAAGCTTTTGGTTCTAGCTGGACCACATAAATCAGTGTGAATTAAATCAAGAGCATTATTTGATTTTTGAGGAATCCTTTTGAAGCTAGCTCTAACATGTTTTCCAAATTGACATTCCTTACATATTGTATTATGAGTTTTGATAATCTTAGGTAAGTCTCTAACTGCCTTAGTAGTACTGATCTTTACCATACAATCAAAGTTTAAATGACAGAGTCTCTTATGCCATAACCAACTTTTATCTATATGTGCAATCAAGCATGTCTTTTCATTGTTATTCAAATGAAAGATATTACCTCTAGTTTGATTACCGGTTGCAATTTCTAAGCCAGTTCTGTTCATGATTTTGCATTTTCCAATCTTAAATTGTAACTGAAATCCTTTCTCAACTAATTGACCAACACTCAAAAGATTATTCTTTAAACATTCAACATAGTAGACATTGTCAGTGTTATGTTTACCATCAAGAGATATTGAACCCTTACCTCTGATTTGACAAGCTTTGTCATCTCCAAATCTTACTAAGCCACCATTGTATTCTTGAAAGTTTAAGAATTTAGCTTTATCACCTGTCATATGATGTGAGCATCCAGAGTCAATTATCCACTCATCTTTTACCTCAATTTTAGCTGTCAAAGTTTGTTCTATCGGTTGCACTACAGGTGTCGGTTGATCTTCTGCTATAGCAACAAAAACCCATCCATTGTCTGTCGGATCTTCTTCAGAATCATAATAAGATTTGTCCTTATTTTTCTTGAATCTGTATCTTTGATATTCAGGGTTAAGTTTGTATGTTCTTCTAGCTTCTTCTCTTAGTCTAGCATGTCTATCAGGGCATCTTGAAGCCATATGACCAATTTTATTGCAGTTAAAACATTTAAAGGGTGCTTTACCTTCATACTTACTTCCAACTAGACCTTTAGGCATTTTTCTTGCAAATAGTGCTTCAAGTTCTTCAAGTTCTTTCCTGCTTTCTTCAATTTCTCTTGCATAAAAGGCTTTCCAATTAGATTTGTCAAATGATGATGCAGATGATGTTGATGCTTTGAAGGCTAAATCTATCTTTATAGTAGCAATAAGACCAAATTCCTTAATTTCAAAGGCTGAAAGTTTTCCAATCAGTGTATCCCTAGTAACTGATGTATTAGGCATTGTTCTTAATTCATTTATAGCAGTAACCTTCATTTTGTATGCCGGTGGCAATCCTCTTAAAACTTTTGAAACAATTTCATCTTCACTTAGAGTTCCTCCACAACATTTTATACCCTAAACAATTTCATTTACTCTTTCCATAAAAGCAAAGATTCTTTCATCTTCTTCCATTTTCAGATTTTCATACCTGACCCGAAAGCTTTCAAGTTTTGCAATTTTGACTATGGAATCTCCTTCATTCAATGTTTCCAAATGATCCCAAATAGCTTTAGCAGTACATCTATCTGATAGTCCCATGATCTGTTGATTTGATAATGCGCTCAAGAGTTCTTCTCTTGATTTGCAATCATTTTCTTCATCTTTAGTCATGTTAGCTGGAGCAAGCTGACCTGGAGTAGCAGCAGTATAACAATTTTTTGTAATATCCCAAATGTCCTTTCCAATGCAATTCAGATGTGTCTCCATTCTGATTTTTTATATCCCATAGTTGGTTCCATCAAGTTTAGGACTGTCCTTCCTGGAATAATTAGTAGACATTGGATCTCCTCAAGTTGTTAAACTTCTACAAAAGAGGACTTGGCTCTGATACCAATTGTTAGGTCCTAGGGACAACTGAGAGGGGAGGGTGAATCAGTTGTCTAAAACTTTAAACCAAAAACAACTTAATCAATTATTGCTTTAATACCAATGAGACAGTCTGTTATACCGGTGGATAGATTTAACAGATAAATGCAATACCGGTAAAGATTAATGCATGAAATCAAAACATAAAATCATCCACAACATATGACACCAATATTTGTACGTAGAAACCCTATAAGGGGAAAAACCGCGGTGGGAAACCTTACCCACAATCAAATGATACTACTGTAGATAGTAAGTGTACATAAATGGGGTATGCACATGCAGAAAGGCCAAGCGCCTAGAGCTCACTGCTCAAAAACAAATGGGAGTCACACTGACTACAATGTGGATGGTTAAATCCAATAAGAATGTACTGCTTGAAATAGCATCTTCATATGCTGAATTCAGTACCGGTGTAATGCTGATATGCCTTGACAAAACCTAACTTCACCTTCAAATGATGTCTTCGTGTATAGCTCTGCTTAATCTCGCATATCCCTTCACAATATATCTTTTTCGCATTCCACACTTGATCTTACAATTAAGATCTTACATTTATACCATAACCTAAAACCAATTTTAGTAGGTCGGCTCTACAAGATATTACAATAAAACATTTTACAAACAATATAATATCCGAAGCAATAACCGATTGAACATGTCGGCTTAATGCATTTACAACATTAATTAATCATCTCCATAGCATGCCATGCCAATCTGGAAAAGATAAACCTGCCGGTGTAACCCTGGATAACCCTGGACCTATTTGTCGATAAAAGAAAATATGCAAATGTGAATATACCAATGATTACTTCTCCAAGAGAAGAAGTTCACACGATGTCTTCGACATTTCCAAATGTCTTCCATGCCATATCAGGTGCCAATGATCATTATATCCTGTTGGTGCATCATATACCAGTAACTGTGCAATAGTTACTTGTTTGCCAATGAATGCTTGTTGGATCTCCAAAGTTCTTTTAGTAGGTGTTGACATCAATGACAAAACTATACCAAAATACCAACAATGACGTCCCATGCTGGATGATAGCACCAGTCAACATTGTGTCCACCTAAAGAGTTTGTATCTCCATCGACTCTTTCAGCTCTACTGGGACAACTTGATGCACCTTGGGTTTGGATGCTAGGGGGTAGCGACTCTCTGCGGGTAATCACCTCCGGGATCCAGGTCTATCTTGGGCAGACCCACCACCTCTACCATGGAACTCTATCATGTCAAAATAGTTTGGGCGCACATTGAGCACAAACTCACAATATACTTTTCTCAAAAATATAATGGCACCTCATAATTATTACAAGGTGGATCATCAAAGACCATCCACCACCTCTGCCAAAAAATATTCTTCATCTGCACATTGGTACACCAATGTATGGGAAACCTCTATTGGAGTTGAGAAAATACAACACCATAGGAGCCCAAATGATCTCTGCAAGTTGAAAAACCTGTTACAAGGAGAAGCAAGGAAGCAAATCACAGAAGAAAGAAATACATAGAAAATATGCTAAAAAAAAGAGAGCTCAATATTCATAAAATGTATAATGTAATAATCCTTCTTCTTACAATGAAAAGAAAGAACTCAACCTTTAATAGGTCAAGAAACCCTAAAAGGGAAAACCTAGGTTTGCACATAATAATTAATAAAAGAATCAATTATTATGCAACTAAAATTAGCTTAAATGTAAAAGAGATAAAGGGAACTTAAATAATTAAACAAATATTGTTTGATTAATCAAGTAAATACCCAAATACTCTAACACCCCCCTTAAGCTAGACTTAGGGAGAAGGTAAAACCTAGAACAACTACTAAAAGCAGGAAAGATGGGTCCTGGCAACAAGGCCTGATCAGGTAGCCAAATACAATGAAATCTCTATGAATTGGAGAAATAGAGAAAACCACGTGGGAAAAAACTCTACTCCAAAAAGAGATGGAAAAGAACACCACTGAAGCATGAAGAACCTGCAAACCCTGTCGAAGAATAACTGCTGATCTGAAGAATCTCCACTGAAATAAAACATGACCAGGTAGAGAAGACTGTAATTTGTATGAGTGCCCTCAAATGACACTACTCAAATTAGAAGGAAAACAACTAAAATTGAAGATACCAATGGCATGAAAACACCAAAGCCTGAAGAGCTGATCAATCGAACCATGGAAGCATTAGAACCAAAAGGACAAACCTCCCCATAATGTTGAAGAGGGAGAGGGATAGGTACACTGAAAATAACGACCAACAAGAACTGCATGACGAAGAACCAGGAACATCAAAGGTGCTAAGACAGTACACAGTGTCGTGGAAGGAACACTCACTTGACACACAACATGAGGTGAATGTCGTGGAAGTAACACTCACTGAACAAAGGTAGATGGAAAACAAGGCAAACATCAACCCCCTCATGATACTTTATAAGTAGTACATGTACAATAAGGCACAAGATATGCAAGATCCCAAGTAAACAATGAATGATGGCACTTTATCTCAGTGTGTTTTCATAAATACAATGTTACAATGATAAGAAGACTGGAAATAGAAAGGAGAACAAAAATAGAGACATCATACTCAGAGAAGAGATCCCAGGGCCTGAAACAACCAAGATATTCATCAGAGTGCTGAAAAGAAAAAAAGTGAATAAAATATGCATGCAGTAGAATCTGGAAATAAAACTTAGATGGTTGGAAAGTACACAACACATGCTTTCCAAAAAAAAAAAAATTCAAAAAACGGATTTTGGATGCTCATTCTATGTCTCCTGGAGTGCAAAAAAGAGACCCCACTTTGACTGGAAAAAAACACAGTCATACAGCAAAATTGGAAAAAAAATACCAACATCACAAGGTCTGGCTTGGAACCAGCTTTCCAACACCTATTTGTTTTAAAAAAAATGACTCTGTATGCCCAAGATTTGACCAAACAACCAAACCCCCCTTCAAAACAAGAGGAAGGGGTAGTCTTATGGCTGGGTGGGCAGAGGTTGCCAATGGGTGACATAGTGGTGGCAATTTGGTGGAGCTCTGGTGGTCGGCTGGTAGGTTTTCGTGACTGGGAGGCGGAGCCAGGGCAATCGGTGGTTTCTAGTGACGGTGGGGAGCTGTGGGGAGCGACGACCGACTGGGAGCTGTGGGGGGTGAAGGCCAGAGTCGACGAGAGCCGCAAGAAGGCCACCGGTGGTGGGGAGCAGCAAGGAGGCCGACGCGAGGCACAGCGGAGGGAGCCCTTGCTTTTTTTGATTTTTTTCTTCCCTTGTGCTTTTGATTTTTTTTTTGAAGATTTTTTAAAAAACAGAAATCAAAATCTAGCCTGAATGTCGTAAAAAGGCAAAATATTTTTTTTTTGAATTTTCTTCTTGAACTTCGTGCTTGGGTCGTATGCCCTGGATCTGGAGAAAAAGTACTCCCAAAGGCTCAGGAACCAAAAAAGGTCAAGTTTTATATGACCATAGGGGTTTTCGAGCCTTCTGAGCACAATGGTGAGGTCCATTTAGGCCCAAAGTGCTAAAAAACAAAAGTTTATCCCTAGGTGCATAAAAAAACTTTCTGAAACCCCAGATCTGCTTCCAATGAAAAAATTCTCAAAATAAGAATAGATAGCTGTAGATCTGAAGCTCTGATACCATATTGGAGTTGAGAAAATACAACACCATAGGAGCTCAAGTGATCTCTACAAGCTGAAAAACATGTTACAAGGAGAAGTAAGGAAGCAAATCACAGAAAAAAGAAATACACAGAAAATATGCTCAATAAAAGAGAGCTCAATATTCACAAAATGTGTAATGTAATAATCCTCCTTCTTACATTGAAAAGAAAGAACTCAACCTTTAATAGGTCAAGAAACTCTAAAAGGGAAAACCTAGGTTTGCACATAATAATTAATAAAAGAATTAATTATTATGCACCTAAAGTTAGCTTAAGTGTAAAAGAGATAAAGGGATTTAAATAATTAAACAATTAATCAAGTAAATACCTGAATACTCTAACAACCTCTTTGCATTAACAGGTAATGACTGACCAGTTTTGGGATCAACAAAAAGGGCACATATTTGTTGTTTAGTAATATTTTTGTTTTTTACTCAATCGTATGATAGCCCATCGGCATAGAATTGACGACACCTATCCCTAAAGCTTCCCCATTTGGTAATTTGTGTGGAAACGGCTATGGCACCACTAGCTAATGTTTCTAGGCTAGTGGCGAGGGATTAATGATGTTCAAGTTCATAAGTTTTCAATTTAACAATCAGTCTATTGATTTTAGACGTATTTTGTCCTAACGGATTAATTAATTGCTCTTGTGTTTCGGGTGTGCAGTCAAAAGGAGAAATTGGGGGTTGTTCTTGTGGGTTTTCAAGAGGTGCATTTGGTTGTTCTTGTGGGTTTTCAGGAGGTGTATTTGGTTGTTCATGTTGTGGATTAGAAGAATCTGGTTTTTGAAACAAAAAAATGAAAAAACCTAATCAAAATTAATGAAATTAAATTCAAAATGTAAAACAAATTGAACAAATGGGAAAGAAAGATAAAAATAAATAAAAACTAACCTCGATCCATAGCCAGGAGGACAAATCTAGCACCCTGTTCACGTTTTAGGAGAGGAATGAAAAAAAACGAAGTAAAAATGTACTATTCATGGGTAAATGAGACCTATTTTTTTAAAAAAAAAATTTAACAAGCACCGCGTATGCGGTTTTATTTGGATTATTAGCGTGTATGCGCTCATTTTCCTAGGCGTAGCACGTACACGCTCATTTTCCTAAAAGCAGCACGTACGCACTACCTTCTCTAGGCTCGGGAAGAACAAAGCTAACCGCGTACGCGAGCAATTCAAATTTTAGAACCGCGTAGGCGTTGCTTGTTTTTCCATGTTTTTTTGGGGTGGTGTCCACTTTTCTGACCACCATCTTTGTGCACATACTCGGATGTGAAGACAACATTTCTCCATGGTGATCTTGATGAGGAATTGTTTATGCATCAGCCTTAAGGGTTTATTAAAAAGGGTCAAGAATACCTCTATTGTAGATTGAAACACAATTTGTATGGGCTTAAGCAAGCCCCCCACTAGTGGTATCTTAAATTTGACAAATTCATGATTGATCACAAGTTTACTTGCAACAAGTTTGATCTTTGTATCTATTTTAAAAAGCTTCCCAATGGCAAATTTGTCATACTTCTTCTTGATGTGGATGGTATGCTAGTGGCCAGCACAAGCATGAAGATTGTGAGTGAGCTTAAAACTCACTTAGCAAATGAATTTGCCATGAAAGATTTAGGTGCAGCAAAGAAGATTCTAGGGATGACTATTTTTCAGGATAGGAAAAAGAAATAACTCAAACTATTTCAGCAAGACTACATTAAAAAAGTATTGGATAGATTTGGTATGGCGGATGCTAAGTCTGTGTGTGTACCCTTAGCCTCTCATTTTTAGTTGTCTTCTCAATTGTGTCCAAAAACACAAGAAGATAAGGAGTTCATGGACAAAATTTCATAAAAATCTGTAGTTGGCAGTCTTATGTACGAGTGTCTAGTTGTCCAGACATTTCTCATGCCATGGGAGTGGTGAGCAGATTTTTGGCTAATCTGAGAAAATCACATTGGGAGGCAGCCAAGTATATTTTGCGGTATCTCAAGGGTACTTCTGATTTTTTCTTATGGTTTGGGAAGGGCAAGGCAATTTTGCAAGGGTTTACTAATTCTGATTTGCCGAAGACTTAGACAAAAGAAAGTCTACTTCAAGTTATGCTTTCACATTTGCTAGGGCGGTGATTAGTTGGGCTTCTAAATTACAACATACAATTTCTCAATCGACTGCGGAGGCTGAATAGCTGAATACATAGCTCTTTTGGAGGGAGCAAAGAAGATGGTATGGTTGCAACTCTTGTTTAGTGAGTTGGGTTTGAAGCAATCAGATTTTGCTTTGTTTTGTGATAACAGCAGTGCCATCTTTATGACTAAGCATCAGACATCTCAGCCTCGGTCCAAACATGTTGATGTTCGCAGTCATTATGTTCATCATATGGTCGAACAAGGCAATTTTCATGTAGATAAAATTCATACTGAAAAGAATCCAGTTGATATACTCACTAAAGTTGTTAAGTGGGAGAAGTTCAATTCTGTCAAGCTTCTCTAGGCCTTTCCAATAACTAATAGCAGGACTGAGTGGGGGAATCTACTTGTTGCAGTAGTTCGTTGGCCTTCAGTGGGAGATTGTTGGAAGTGAAGTCCAATAGACTCCTTCCATTTTACCACCAAAACTCTTGGCTCTTCAACTTCTGTTGTTAAGCTCTTTAAGAGTTGTTTGTATATCATTTTTTGAGTAGTGAATTCTGGAGCAGCTTGCAGCTGTGTATGTATAAACCAGACTTGGTTATTAATACATTGATTCCCCTTCTTTAAGTGTGGATGTAGGCAATTGCCGAACCACAATAAATTTGTGTGTCTCATTTGTCTATGTTGTGAATACATAATTTTGTTTTTCTACTCCTCTAATTCGTTTCTAAATCCTAATAGAGACAAGATGCATTCCTTTACAGTCATTTTTGTTTTATATAAACTTTTGTTTGCATACTTTCATATTCTTCTAACAATGCCATTACATTTTTATTTTCCTATTTAAAGAATGATGCTTTCTAATTGTAAAGAAAAGGAGCCAAGAAGATCCTGAAAGCTCAAGTCATGGTTTAAAATTGTCTTCTGATCTTTTTTTTTTTTGTCATTAGAATTTATTACAATTTTTACTGTCATTCTTTTTTGTTTGAAATAAGTCACATCTAGATTGACAATGGATTCGTCAAAGAAGGGCCAACACAACAGTAACAAATGCAAAGTCTTCGTTTGAATTTTAATTGGCACATGAGAACTATAACTCAAAATCGGTATAAAGTCTGACTAAAATCCCCAAACACTTGCATTGCTACTTATAAAAGATGTTAGAATTAAGCCACACCCAAACCCACAATGAACTGACCAAAACTGGACCAATAACTAAGTCAATAGAAAAATCCACTAGAAAATATACGATCTAAGATTCAAGTCTTAACTAAACAATAAACTATAACTTAATATACTAGTTTGTTTTTCTGGATTCGATTGTGTGTATTTTTTTCCATCAATGTTTCGAATCACACTCCATGATTCATCATCAGGATGAAAAGAATTCTAGTATTTATTTCTAATCACACTTTGTGACTCGAAATTATTTTTTTCAAAATTATAAAATAAATTTAAGTATTTTTCCTTTACAAGATAATCAACCTTATAATTTAGTGTTGATGACCTACTTTCAATAAAAATAAAATATAAAATATAAAAATTAATTAAAATATTAGAAGATATATTTTGGAAAATTCATTTATAGATCTATGAAAGGGTATTTTTACATTTAAAAAAAAAAATATTTATAAGAGTAAGAGTTGTTGAAACATCGAATTTTTTGAAAAAATTAAATAAATTGGTAATTAGACCCAAAGTGGTATAAAACATACTTTTAGTAGACAATTCTAATTGGAAAAGTTGTGGCCCATATATAATATATCTATAATGAATCTCTATAGACCATATGTTTGACTAAAATTAATTTTTAGCTAGAATTACTTAAATTCATTTGTACTGATAAATTGGCTTGAAACGTGACACAATTTTGTGCTTTTACCTACTAAGATAACTGTTTTTTTAATTTTGCATTAGGAGTAATACAAAAATGTGTCCACTCTTAAAAATTATAGTTGTCTTTAAATATAGTCCATAAATATTAAATAATTTCACCCTCATATATCCACTTGGACATTTTCCTAGGAACATGGAGAACCTATAGCTTCTTGCATTTATTTTTAATCACCTAACCTTAACAAAAAAATAAAAACAAAATTTTTGGGTAATGTAGGATTTCCCTAAACATGTAGATGCTCTTGCACCACCTTTGTACAAATATCCGAGAAAAGTTATCAACTAAGTTTGAGTCTTCAAGACAAGAGGAGAGAGAAGCCCCCTCAAAAGGCCTATCTAAAGGAGCAACACTATTTGAAGAACAAAGAGGAGAAGATGAAGCTACCTTGCTAATAACCTGAACTTCAACAATAGAAGGTGCAGTGCAAATGTGAGCATCATCATCTAACTAAATAGGAGGAGACACACCAAGTCCAAGGAGAGGAGTTTATGCAATGTACAAGGGTGGCTCCAAATCGTCAGGACTAGTAATCAAAACTTTGAGATACACTGTAAGATGGTCAAGAAGAGCATTCTTCCAAGTTAAATACTTGAAAGCTCATTTGTGATAGTGGTGCTAGAAACACGATTGTTGTTGCACCAAAGATCAACATGTTAATGCCCGATACAACCATGAGATTAATGAATCCATGGGAGGTGGTTAAGCCATGATGTAAACTTGAGAACTATTCTACACAACACAAGGAGACCAATGGCGCACAACTTGCAACAATCATCCCCCTAACGCAAGCGAGGGGTTTGAACCTGTGACCTAAACTCTGATACCACTTGTTAGAAACAGGATTGTCATTGCGTCAAAAGATTGACCTTGTTATTGCCTAATACAACTGTAAGATTTAATGAATCCATAGGAGGCAACTAAGCTATGTCGCAAACCCGAGCATTGCACTACACAACACAAGGATACCAAGGGTGCACACAATGCAACAAGTGGAAGTTAAATATAACTTAGTAATTTATTTTCTTCTAGATAATCATAGTTTCATATAGAGGTAACATGTGGAGGTACTAAAACATTTCTTCAAAAATCATAATAATTATGAGGGATTTAAAACAAGACTATAGGCATCAACATTTATTAACTCAAAGAAGGAATGCCCTAATCCTAGATGTGCATTTTTCTTGGGACTTGAAAGAGGCCAAAGGTATTGAGGATAAAGCATTGTAGACTTTGAGTGGGAGTAATTAGCTCTTGAGGATGGTGGTGTTGAAGATCATGCCAATTTATATGATGATTTGTTCTTCTAGGGTGTGGCTTGTCATCTTCGTCATAGTGACTATGTTATAAGTTAGATGATGACAAAAGAGATACAAATGGATCTAAAGATGGAAGATATATTTTATATCTATTTTTAGAAGGTAATGATGGTTAATATGAAAATAAGAGAAAAATGAATAACTCAATTCTTCAATTGAGGTGCCTTATAGATCTATTTTTTGTGTGTTATGGTTTGAGTGTAAAAACAAAGTATGCATGTGATGTAGGTACCAATAATTGCATTAGCAAGTGTAAAGTGCACTTAAGTTGGGTGCTAACCAAAGTAGGTATAAATCCTTCCTCTCTAATGGGAGCCAAGCTTCTATTTCTAAAGATGAGTTGATTATTCCTATGTTTGGGGCTTTTTATTAAGACCTAAGTGCAAATAATGAGTTGCAAAATCTGGATGAAACTGAGTGAATTTTCTCCAACTCAATTGGATCACATGCCTAGGTTTGACATATTTCACTTTGATTGCATGATGAAGTGTTTCACCTAGATTGATGTTTGTTCTTCTACACCTCATGAGCTACAAGATTTCCCTCTTGGCCTTAACTTATGTATGGGGTAGAAATTAAAATAATATTCTGAATATGAATAGTAAAGGATCTCTTAGCCCCTAAGTTTGTATTCTTGCATTGGCCTCATAAATGTTGATCAACATTATGTTGCCTGGAGGTTTATGAACTACATGATAGTATACATGGGTTGATTTCATATGCACATTGTTTCTACTTTGAGTTGTTTCTATAAAGTTTCATATGGGTAGTTTGATCCTTGTTTTTCTAACATTGATTGTATGCTCACTCTTGACTATGAGAATTTATTTGTAATGTATTCAATAAAGATCCGTATTACCAAGCAAAAGGTGTGAAATCCCTTAGGAAAAAAAGTATTTGATAGAGGAAAAATATGCATTTTAATTTTCTTATGCTCATTATTACACATACAAAGGGATAGACTCACACATACATAGCAACTAGCTAGCAATAACAAAAGTGTTGTACAATAGAGGCATGGGGTAGAGTATAACGATATGTATGTGTTAACAATAACTTTTTATCTCTTACCTTAAATTAGAAAGTGATTTACATGTAAAAATATAAATATTTGGTAAGGAACATAATATTTCCATTTATTTCCAAAGTAAAATAAAATAACTTTTCAAGTGCATGAAGTAGATCCAAATTGATATCTCTTAATATATTTTTTTAGATATATACATCTAAATTGTCTATACAAATTTTATTTTATTTTAATTTGAAAAATTATTTTGTTTTTCTATAATACATATAGCTTTTGATTTTATTATTTAAAAACAACTATTATTTATAAAAACTTAATTTTTAAAAATTTATTTGACCTTTGTAAATTTTTAAGTTATTTTGTTAAATTAAATTAAATTAATATATTTTATATACTAAATTTATTTTGTTTTGATTTGAAGAACTATTTTCGTTTCCTATAATTTATGTAATTTTTTATTTAATTATTTAAAAACAATTATTCTTTATAAAAACTTTATTTGTAAAAATATAATTATACTTTAAGAAAAATATTTATTTTGTTAAATTCTATCTAGACAATATTTTTTAAAATTTAAATATATAAATAATTAATTTTAAATTAAAGATATTTATTTTATTTATATTTGAAAAAATTCAAATAATAGTAACTTACAATTTTAATTTCATAATTACGAAATAAATATTTCTCCCAAACTAAAAACGTAAGTCCATCGACCTGGTAAAAAATAAAAATATACAGATTCCTTGGAAAATGTCCCATTCATTACTTTATTTCATGCGATGGATTATCAAGAAGCACCACAAAAGGCAACTATTACCATTACATACAAGGCATGCGTGTATATGCTTTCCATACAGGAAAACCAATACGTTTTTATTGGACCATTAAAACTTGAAGGCCGCGCTTATTTTAAAATGTTAATCAGAGTATTTGGTATTTTTTTTTTCAAAAAGGTTACAAACTTTTTTTAAAGAGATCACATGTTAAAAATTAGCAGTACACAGGGTGGTTTCATATGCAGACCTAAAAAAACAGGTCGTTTCATATCATAGACTATGAAAAGATTTCCTTTACAATCATTTCAACTTTATCTAAACTTTTGTTTGCATACTTTTATATTTTTTAACAATGTCATTACACTTCAATTTTCCTATTAAAGAACAATGATTTCAAATTGGGAACTAAAGAAGCAAAGAAGTTCTTCAAAGCTCAAGTCATTGTGTTGTAACTGTCTTTTGATTTTATTTGTTTTGTTGCTCGGGTTTTTTTTATTTTTATAATTATTTTTATTTATTGGAAAGTCATACCTCGGTCAATAATGGACTCACCAAAGAGGAATCAATAGTTCAATTGTTAGAACACAACAACAGCAAATGGAAGATCCTAGATTTGAGTTCTAACAGATCCATATGAACTATACCTGCATTGTGGCTTAAAGGTGTTAGAAATAACCCATCCAAACGGACAATAGACTGACCAAAAAAAGGTCAGTTGCTAAGTTGATAGAACACTTCATAGAAAAGATAAGATCTAATTAGATTCAAATCCTAACTGAACCATATATACTATAACTGAATATTTTAAAAATCTGTTTATTCTTTTGTATTTTAAAACTGTTCAATGCAGAAAAAACACTATTTTCATTAGCAATTAGAGAACTATAATTGCTTACAGGAGAATTTGAATAAGATATCCTCTACTAAAGTTATATCAGCGAACAACTACATCCTCCAAAGTGGTGGGACACCTGTTACATAACATTTCTTATCTCTAACAATCTAATACACATTCATTTAGCTATATTACAAGAGAAATTTGGGCATCTCCTGACGGAGTAGAGTAATATCAGCGGACAACTACACCCTTCAACTCTAATTTTTGGAGTGGTGGATAGCCGCTTCTGACATATGCGTTGATCGACTCTATGAAACGGCGGACATACACAGTCTTAGAATTGCTGTCATAAGATTTCAATGAGCCTGACTGTAGCTCTGCCATGTAAGAAACAAATATAAATAGTTTTATGGCCTCCTCAGAGCTACAATCTATATCCAGTGATGCAGTATGAATATCATCTGCCATTAACGATTCCTTTGCCTTGCAACAATCGATATCCACTGATGCAGTGTGACTACCATCTGCCATTGATGATTTGTTTGCCATGCAACAACCAGATTTGAGGAATTTTATAGCTTTCTTCGTGCTACAATGTCCATCACCACATTCAATAAAAGTTTCAACCTCTGTTAACGACGACCTTGTCTCGTTCGATGCAACACGGCCCGCTTTTAACGAACATTTAGTATTGTCAAAGATCCACTCAATATAAAATGAGTCACAGTTTGAATCATGGTTTGAGTCACAGTTTGGGTCAGATCTGAACAAAAATGGGCCACCTGCAGAGCAAATCTCATCAACCAATGGCAAGCAGTCAGCGATTATTATACGCTGAATCTGAGATTTAGAGTCAAATTTTGCACCTCCAGCAAGGAACACGTCTGCATCGCCCTTAACAATCTTTGATCGGAAGTCATTACTTGGCTTCAAACGGTCCACCCAGCTTCCCCAAGAATATGCCGACCTCCTCATTGCCAATGGGAGCAGGTCACACAGAAACTGTACTCCTCTACAAAAGATTTTACTGATGCAGTCAATGATAGACAGCCTCAGTGTTGTGCTGAACCCCATCACTACCGCTGTAAAGCTTAGACATGCAGGAATGAGCCAATGGATTTGCTTTTGAGTGTTTAGGAACAAACCCACAAAATTTAAAGTCCTCTGCAACTTATCTTCCGCCAATAATAAGTTGATAGGCAGAAAGTAATCATGGTCCAGACGAACAACCGCACGGTTATCCAATATTACTGAATCAAGCACTCCTTCAAACTCCATAATATCTCCCGCGATCACTTCTTCCCATATCTCTTTATGGTTTTTCACAAACACGGTCTCTGGAGGCAAATTTCCAATGTACTGCACAGTTTCCCACATTTTATCTGTGATGTAATATGCAGGCCCGACCTTCATTGAAATCTTCTCTCCATCCTTTCGCTCAAATCCAATCTTCACTTGCATCTTGTCTCCTTCCATTCGCTGCAGTTCAAACCTCTGACCCAGGTAGACCACTGAGACTGACCTACCCATCTCAGAATTTGCGATCAACTCCCCAAGATTTTTAGGTTTGTTAGGAACCTTCTGCTTTTTTGCTTTGGACACATCCCCTGCAGTAGTGGCATGAGAGACCACTTTTTTGAAGACTCGACCTTTAAATCCATGGAGCTGTTTGTAATCTGTGTAAGGGAAATAGAGGCAGTCGAGCAAGTAGGCAAGGGTGCAATGAATGACCGCCCAAAGAGGTGTCGTCTTCATGATCAGGAAAATTCCAAGGCTAAGTTGCAATGGCAGCAACACCGTATGTACAACTTTCTTCACTGTTGTCATTTTTGCTCTCTTTAGCTGATAGATCAAGAGGTGTGATCAAAAAATTCTGATGAAAAAAATTCTTACACAAACTAATGACTGGAGTCTCTTCTCTTCTGAAAATTTCTATCTTTTTCCTTTCGTCTTATCCCATTAAAAACTTGTCACATGACACAATCAGATTAGGTCGGTTATTTCTTTTCTCCTTTCCACTAAAAATATGCCAGACGGACTTCAGTTGTCTATATTCTTCTTCCCCCTTCTGCCTTTTGATACGTTTTCCCAGATCCCTATCTGTCCAGTGATGATAGCAAACGACAATGTATATTAAAAAAAACCTCCTACTAGACGACAACCCGTATAACGAAATTAAACAAATAAAAATAAGAAACCTACTAGTAGACGACAACCTATACAAAGAGGGACGTGGTCGTGTAAATAATTTTCCAATTCTATTCATAAAAGTGTCTTGTTAAATATTTTACCCCTTGTCTCGAGATGGGTTTGGTAAGTTATTACATTCATAATGACAAGATTGGTATGAACCTCGTGAATGATTTTATAAAAAAATTCATTATTATTAAATTAATGATATCATTCTGATTTTGATTTAAACTGTGTAATATTTTTATATTAACAATCTATTATAATAATAATGATTTGATTTTAATAAAGTCAAAAAAATATTTATCTATTTTACTTCTTTTTTTTTGTCTTATCTGATAATAAATCATATAATTTGATTTAAAACATTTCTTATCTATTTTGTTTTCTTGTCTTTCTCTCTGAAGAAATATAGTTTGATCCAATCAGTTTTTAAGAAACTCAAGTAATTATTAGCTTGGAAGCTATACATAGTAAACCATTAAATTTCTCTTATTAATAAAATAAGAGTCGAAAATTCCGGAAGATATATAGATTTTAATATAACATAGATGTAATAATGGGCTGAGATGGTCCTAGTCTTGGGTAGGTTTAATATAACATAGATGTAAAAATGGGCTGAGATGGTCCAAGTCTTGGGTAGCAATTGCTGATGCAAGGCATCGGAATGGGCAGGCCCCCTTTTTAAATTAAAAGTGGATGAGTGGCACGTCTAATCATATTTGTCTTTTTGCCGTTTAATTATTTATTTTGTCAACGTTGTAAACAGCTGTTACAGAGGATGTCGCTGTCAGTGGCAGATGATCGTAATATTGATGTGACAGTTGAATAGCAACTGCAGTAGCTGTATTGGCACTGGGGTCTGCCTTTTGGTATAAATTTGATGGCCCTATGAAGGCAACTTTCCCGTCAAATACAGAGAAATTTTAGCAAGGCTGAATCATAGAAAGAGGATATTTCGGACAGACTTAAAAAATTTATATAATTTTTAGAAAATATTTAAATCGTATTTACTTTATTTATAATAAAAAATTTAATATTTAAAACAAAATTTAAATAATCATAAATAAAACTGGTAAATGGTCTTTTAATTCATAATTTTTTTAAAAATAATATCGATGGTTATATAATCCATGTGCTGAGGATTGGTGGAATTCAGTGGGATAGTGCTAGACCAGTTCACATCTTCTCTTTACTAATGGGATTCGTACTCATTTTTCGGAAAGAAAGAAAAAAAGTTCAAGTTGTGTAGTTGTGGTAAAGCAAACTTGTTTTCTCTTTTTTAAATAATGGAAAAAATTCTTTAGTAAGTTTAAAGGTCCTCTTGAAGGCTGGTTTTATATATGCGCATATTCTTAGCAAATTCTTTATTTATCATTATGTATTCTTTTTTATCAATGTTTCATCCATCATGAAGAAGAGGAAGAATAAATCTTGATGATAGATTGCTAAGTACAATGAAACGTTAATCACACATTCTTCAGATTGATAATATGTTTTTTACTATATTTTTATGTTTACTTTCATATTCTGATTTCTTCTTTCAAAATAATGAATTTGTAAATAAACCTCTTTAAATTGGTCTTTTACAGATTTTAATGACAATTAGTATTGTTTCTGATTCTACATATGCTTTTTTCCAATTCAATTCCCAAAAAAATTACTTAAATGACTTTTGAAAAAAATTAGTTAAAAGACGAAGCTGACCATCAAATTTTGAACTTAACCTACCTCCCCCGTAGGCCTTACAACTTTGTCATTTGGGAAGGGACCCAGTAATTGTGCACCCTAACTTCGCGCTTCTCAAAATTTTACGTGAAAATTTCAAATCACTCCAAAGTTTTTACAGCAGCTTACTTGGCAAGTCCCCTGCATATAACTAAGTTTTCAAGGCCACATCATCAAATATGATGCCATATCAGCATGCGCTCAATTACTAGGTCCTTTCCCCTACATAATGAATTTCCCCTACATAATAAATTTGATACTTTGAAAAGTAAAAACAGATGGTATGCCTGATGCTATTTTTATTGAAAACCATGACTCATATTATTTATATGAAAAACCGTGCCTAATATTATTTTTATTAAAAACTGTGCCTAACATAATTTATTTTAGTAAATATTTAAATAATAAATTAAAAAACCACAGTGAAAAATAAACATAAATACAGACATCGCAGCCATAAAATATAAATAAATTAAAAGCATGAAAATTTCAGTGTCCATAATTATGATGAAATCCAGAATAAGCTGCTAAATATAAATGAAAACCAGAGTAGATAATTATGATGAAATCCAGAAATCCAGAAACAAACCAAACCTAAAATAGCAGTGCGGATGGTACCTACCTCTGCTCAACAAATCCAGGAAAGTCTTACTGCTTGCAGTTGTCACTAGTCTCTACTTCAAACGGCGCACTCAAGTCACTCTTTTGAGCCTCTGGACTCTGCAACAATGGCGGCCACCACCAGTAAACATCTGCTTACTGTAAACTCTCGCAGAACAGAGACTTCTAGAAGAAACATTGATCAAACCCTAAATCCCTTTTCCGTACGGATTTTAGGGCAAACTAAAACGATGTTTTTGGGTTTTCTTCGAATTCGTCGTATTTCAACCAGCGACAAGAAAGGTTGCAACAAAAGCAGGTAAATTTCTTTGTGCAGTTATTCTCTGTAAACTGTAATTTCTATTGCTGCAAGAAGATTTAGGACGGGTAAGTGTTAATAGGAAGTTAATGGAAAAACAGGGCATAATCACAAAAAACCCTTTCAAAACAAAATTTACAAAATGCTGAAAATGTTTGCAAATGGATATGCGTATTTCTTTTAACAAAGACCATACAAACGACACAAAGATGATCCAGAGCTTACCTTTGAGAGACTGAATTATTTGAGACCCGAAATGCGTGAGAGTTTACTCTCCGTAAGCGTGAGAGTTTACTCTCCATTCACATTAACTAACCACTGGGGTTATATAGGGAAACAAAAATCATTTTTTGTTTAGCAGTTGCTGTGCTGTCCAAAATTTTCAAAGGAAACAATAAAATATCTATTGTGTTCACTTTTCATCTTTTAGTAGAGGAAAAATACCAACCATTCACATTCATTTGACATTCGATGTGTCTAGTATGTAAAGGTTCTATCAAATGAAGTTTTCATTATGGTCATCTACATTAAGCTGTTTTAATAACGAACAGTCATATTTGTTATGGAGTGGGTGTGATGAGAGGTACTTATATTTTTTTTAGGTTTTTGATTAGCATGTTTCAATGAATGATTATTGGAATATAGGTTATATCTGGGTTCTTTTGGGGATTGTTATTGGAACTATGTTATCTATTGGTGCTCTTCCCCTCATAGGTAAAGGTTCTATCAAATGAAGTTTTCATTATGATCATCTACATGAAGTTGTTTTAATAACGAACAATCATATTTGTTATGGAGTGGGTGTGATGAGAGGTACTTATATTTAGTAGGCATAGGCAGCCATTTTTCTTTTAGGTTTTTAATTAACATGTTTCAATGAATGGTTATTAGAATATAGGTTATATCTGGTAGATTAGTTAACATTGTGATCTTGGATGATAGAATTCAGTGAATCAAGATATATATGGAAGCTTGAGTCTACCAAAGAACATGCAAGACATTATTGGATACAAAGCCTTGATAAAATTATTTTAATAAGTGAAAGCTATGAGACTTAAAGGTCTTAGACATGAACTTAATGTAAATATTGATTGAAGAAGCTTCTAAGTAAAATCTAGAAGACTCCAAGATTGAATGAGATTTGATTTGCTATGATCTATAAATTCATGATTTTAAGATCTTAAACACAAATTCATTATAATTTTTTACATAGATATTTCTAAGTCTATCCAATAGTTTCCCTAAAAAGATCTCCAAACTTGATAATGTCGAACATATAAGCTAAGGCCTTGTGAGTACACAATTGAAGAAAATAAAAGAAACATATAGAAATCGCTCAACATCAATAAAAAAAATTATTAATACATGATTTTTTATTCATTTAGATTGAATACACAATAAAACCTGTGGATCACATTATCAAGGATCAACTGATCAAAAGATCAAAGACAAATAAAGTATTACAATTGCCTCAATAAATAAAAGTCTTGAAATAAATAAAAGACAACTAAAAATAGAAATATTCACATACAAAACTGTATTCTTCCTTGATGTTGGAGAAATTACTGCTCCAACAGTATGTACTTAAGCTTATTAAATGTATTGTTGGTAAATCCACCTATTGTTGAAACTCTATACTAGACTCTGGACCCTTGTCTCCGCCCTTTACGGTCATTTCAACTTTATTTTCTCTAACAATCTAATACGTTTTGCTTTCATTTATACATTAAGCAATTGGAAGTGCTTGGGAGAGAAGAATATCAGCGGACAAAGACATTCTCCAACTTGTCCAATTTGTAGAGTGGTGGATAGCCGCTTCTGACATAGGCGTTGATGGACTCAATGAAGCGGCGGACAGACACGGTCTTAGCATTGGGTTCATAAGATTTCAATGAACCAGATTTTTGGTCTGCCATGTATAAAGCCAGTTTGAATAGCTTTATGGCCTTCTTGCTGCTACAATCTACATCAACGGAAACAGTATCAATACCATCTGGTATTCCCTTAGCTCCATAATAAACATCACCGAACACTGAAATACTGTATTCTACTCCCTCCTCAAGCTTATCTGTCGCGCCACGATCACATGTGAGGATTTTAATATCCTCCTCTATTAAAACCTCATTGTCACCTACAATATAAACAGAAATATCATGTGGCTTTAATGATTTCTCATGTCCCCGTTCAAGGACACCGGCTTTTAATGAACATTTATTGGAATGGTTGTTGAAGGTCCATTCTATATAAACTGACTCGCCACACGAGAAAAAAAATGGGCCAACCTCTTGTACTGAACAGTCAGCCAAGGATCCACAGGGTTGGCTAACGAGCATATACTTTTTCGCCCGCGCCTCCCTTGTTGGAACTTGAGGACGCATGTTGCAGGGGAGAGGGGAGGATTGAAAGTGAGCTTTTGCACCTCCAGCAATGAGTGGACACATACTCTGCTTCATAACCTTTAGTTCCAAGTCGTTACTGGGCTTCAAATTCTCTACCCAATTGCCTAGAAAATACACCCTCCTCCTCCATCGCAAAGGCAGTCGCTCACACAGAAACTGTATTGCTCCGCAGAAGAGTTTATTGATAAGGCGACCAACATACAGGCTGAGTGTTGTGCTAAACCCCATAACTGCTGCTGTTAAGGTTAACAACACAGGAATGAGCCAGTGAATATGATTTTGAGAACGTAGGGACAAAGCCACCAAATTTAAAGTCTTTAGCACTCTATCCTCCGACTTCAATAAGTTGACAGGCAGAAAGTAGTCGTGGTCGAGACGAACAACCGCACGGTTGTCCAATATCACTGAATCCAGCACTTGTTCCAGCTCCATTATATCCCCCGTCACCACTTCATCCCATATTTCTTTATGGTCTTTCACGAACACCGTCTGTGGAGCCACCTCTTTAATGTGTAGTACAGTTTCCCACATTTTATCTGTGATGTAATATACAAACCCATCCTTTATCACCATCTTGTTTCCTTCCTTCTGCTCCAGTTCAAACTTCTTGCCCATATAGTCCACTATGACTGACCTAACATTCTCATATTTCCCTTCTTTCTTAGATTTTTTACGACCCTTCTGCTTTTTCATTCTGGATACATCTCCTGCTGCGGTGGCATGAGAGATCACTTTTTTGAAGACTCGACCTTTGAATCCCTCCAGCTGTTTGTAATCTGTGTAAGGGAAATGGAAGCAGTGGAGCAAGTAGGCAAGGGTGCAATGTACGATCGCCCAAAGAGGCGTCGTCTTCATGATCTGAAAGATTCCCAGGCTAAGTTGCAATGGCAGCAACATCCTCTGTATAACTTCCTTTAAATCTGACATAGTTTGTACAATACTGAGCCACAAAGACAAGCCTTCGCTCTTCTGGAGACTTTATATTCTTCCTTTCCTCTTATCCAGTAAAAACTTGCCTCATGACACGGGCAGCCTCGATCAGTTCATCCTTTTCTCCTTGCCACTAGACATTGCAGATAAACCAGCAGACTGAGTTGAGTGCTCTTTGTTATTCTTTACTTTCCTGCCTTTAGTTTTAGACTGTGGAACAAATCAGTTAGAGATCCATCCCATTAGAACTTAGATTATGCTGAATCAATTTTATATCTAAAACTCAATTTCCAGACCTTTCTAATAAAATATTATATTTAGATTAAATTCTAGGCCATTGAAACAGCAACTACATTGATTTTTAAAGTTCTGGCTTGCGCATAAACAACATGTGAAGCGTTGCAATGAAAGGGATCAACATTAGAATATCTCTATCAATGGCTCAAAATGGTCCCAAATCAGAGATAATCTGATATATGAAAACCTAATAGCCAATATTGAAAGTTATTTTCTGTAAATTATTAGGTTGTAAACAAACCTAAGTAAACTTTTTCATGCAGTTATCTTGCAATGTCAAAAAGACTATGGCAAGTAATATGTTAAATAGAATAAATGAAAGAATATAACATTAATCAAACAAAAGCCCCTTCAAAAGAAGATTTCTAAGGTTCTGAACTTTACTGGCAACAAACGCAGCAAACATACAAATAATACAGAGAAATAAACAGGTAAACCAGATATACCAATAAGACTCGCCACAATTTGAGGCCTCAGAATTTCATGGAAGAACACCAGACGGTCTGTGATAGGTTTTGAGTGGCTGTGAGTCTCTGTATTTATAATTATAGGAAAAATAGGGTTTTAGGTGGTTTATCCAAAATGAAATTTAATTCTTAAATGAATTAATCTATCATTTTAGACGAATTACCAAACAGATCAAAATAGATTTTGAAAACAAGATATATATGGAAAGGATGATAGAATTCGGTGAATCAAGATATATATGGAAGCTTGAGTCTACCAAAGAACATGCAAGACATCATTGGATACAAAGCCTTGATAATGTTTATTTTAATAAGTGAAAGCTATGAGACTTAAAGGTCTTAGACATGAGCTTAATGTAAATATTGATTGAAGAAGCTTCTAAGTAAAATCTAGAAGACTCCAAGATTGAATGAGATTTGGTTTGCTATGATCTATGAATTCATGATTTTAAGATCTTAAACATGAACTCATTATATTTTTTTACATAGATATTTTGAAGTCTATCCAATAGTTTCCCTAAAAAGATCTCCAAACTTGATAATGTCGAACATGTAAGTTAAGGCCTTGTGAATATATTTACTTGACCCTTCCTCCTCATTGAACTCAAACACCACCATGTTAATACTTAGGTTGCAAAGCAATCACTTCACTAAAAAAGATGACAAAAACACATCTTTGTCGACCAAAATAAGTGAATCAAAACTACCTTCTATGCATATTTATGCATTGAAGAGCAAAATCCCACTAAAAATACTCCCACACTTCCCTCTCAAAAATAAACTCGAACCAACAAAAAGGTAATCCCTTGCATAGTTCTAACCATAAATTCAATGGCATGGCCATGCTTGTCATCCCCTTGTAAGAATTGAAAATCGCTCACCAACAAAGGAAATGCCAATACTCACGAGGAGGAGATAATAATCAACTTATTGCTACAACAATTTGATGTTAATACTATACCTAGTATTACCAAGAAAGATTTAAGATTGTTTCAAAAAATCCATTAAAAAGTACCACAAAACCTCTTACAAACTTAAGTCCTCGACATCACTATCTTGAATGAATCTGCAGCTTTTAAGCATCTTTTTGGAAGTTTTTAGAGGTGCGATCAAATCTGATCATAAGACATTTTAGAGAGCAGCCAAAAGACACGGCCATAGAGTGATAGCGTACTGGACGAAGACAGAGAATCCCTTGCCTGTGAAGACTGTTGTGTAGTGCTTTTTGTATTCATTGCTAGCCACACAACGTGCTTGTGGCATCTCATTATCAGCAATTATTTTCTAGGAAGAATAAAAAACAGAACATATCCCTTCTGTATCTTTCATAGCAGACTTCGATCAAAGGTTCGCATGGTGATGCCTTGGTAGTGCTGCTATTCAGCGGTCGGTCACCTGAGGTTTAAAACCAAGTGCTAAGCTTAACCAGAAAGCCAGTTAGTGGCACGGAAAGCACAGAGGATTGATTCTTTTTAGCGAAAGAAACGGAGGCAATATCTTTGCTTTGTACTAATTCATGTGCGTGAATAGACAATATATAAATTAAAAATGTCATTTTTTTAATTTTTATTTATGATAAAAACTGTACGAAATACTATTACCACATCCAGAGCAGTTAACTAGTGTTATTAAATCTGGTAGACATTAATTTCCAGTCTCTGTTCTCAAGGAATTTGAATCAATTACTTCGTGTCGTTTTAACACTCCACCCTCCCCATTAGCATTTATTCATCCAACATACTGTACGCACTGGACAGATTTTAGTGGAATTGGAAATTGTGAGAGTGAATATATTGAATGCAGCACACGAGAGTTCTGTGACAAAATCAACGCTACAACGTCATAGATCACGTCAGAGATTACGTCAGTAGTAGAAGCAATAATTTCCCTGCCTTCACAATTTCGTTTCCCATTTCCATAGTCACCCTATTCAACTTTGTTTGACTACTTTATGCATTTTCAGACAAATTTTTATAGGGAATACACCAACATTGTGTGGAAACTTGAAAAGTTTCGTTTTAAAAAAGTCTTTAATTTGTATTAAATTAAAATGGCACACCCATTGTTCTTTCAAAATGGAACTTTAAGATGTATATAGGATTGGTTTTATGTGGAACATCTATAGTTCGTTCAAAATGGAATTTTAAGATGTATATACGTTCTTTGTAAGTAAGTAGTCGTATATAGTATGACCTTCATTTTTTAAGAAATATAAAATTGACATTTATTTATCTATAAATAAGATTTGGAAGTGTGACTCACAACTCATCAAAATAGCATGTCTAGTGCAAAGTTTCCTAAAAATATCTTTTTAAAGATTCAATCAAAACTTAATCTAAAAATGTCTAGTTGTTGAACAACAAAAAATACCATTTATTGGTAGTAGAATATCATATTTTTATTTTAAACATAACTTATATGCAACCTAAATCGACCAAATGCCTATTGCTAACCATAAATGTTTATTATCTCTAACTTCTATATCCTAGACAAATGGACCAATATCTGAACACAAAAAAATATTTGATAATTGATTTGATAAAATCAACACATTATTATTTAAAATACAACTTATGTCTAACACAAATGGACCAATAGTTGAACACTATTTTTTTTACAATCCTTCACATTTTATGAGAAAATACAACATTTTGGTTGTGCTTGACTTTTATATTTGTGATAGGGAACACTATTAATATGATATACTCTTATGAAGGATTAAGTTCACATTAGACATGAGTTTAAAGAATCAAGATTAAGCATAACATAAAAAATTAAGCATCTAATGTAGTCTAAATAAAGGTATTTATTATTAGGTTTCCCCAAATGCCATCTAGGGAAAGGTTATTGTATATTAATTCCTCTAGCCAGTGAGAGTGGCCCTTTCTCAAATTTTTCTTAATATTTTAATGGTTAAATTTTAAATTTAATTTTTAACATTTTTAATTTTTAAATATATTTTTATATTCTAATCATTAATATTAATATATATATTTTTATTAAATTATTAAAATTTAAAACTAATTTTATGGTGCAATAAATTTTAATTTTTGGTGCCAATGGAGGATCTCAACTAATATGGGGCTAGTCTAAATAATCTCACTTGAATGATACACACATACATTAAAAAAAATTAAAATAGATAGAATAGAATCATATCCCTAAATTTTATTTTTTGGCACTTTTTAATTTAAATATGCTTTTATGTATGATTATTCAAATTCAAACATATATGATTTGTAAATTTTTTGTCATGTTTTGTAAAAAAAATCTTTCCATCAAAGTATTATGAGCCAAAATTCAAGTCAATACAACTTCATTTGTAAGGGTAGATCTTTTGTTCTTAAAATTTTTGGCAAAAATAGATCCTAATATCTTTGATTCCTATAACAAAAGAATGCAAATTTTATTGTCAAAATGGCACATCTCAAAGTATGTTGTTTATGAGGGATATTTAGCCCTCTAATGCCCAAAGATGAGATCTTCATTTTATCGTCTTCTTTATCATTGACACATTCTCAAGGGTACCCTATTTTCTAAATGCCATATCATTTGCTATTTCTCTTTGCCTAGTCTCCATGTGAAAAGGTCTTCCTTTATTTAGTCCTAATCTCATGTCAACTTTCTTACTACTAGTTTTCCTCCTATTTCTATTGTTAACCATGGTCTAATTATCATCTATATTGAAGGGAGAGAGGGATTTAGTGGAGCTACTAATGTCAAGAAAAACTTCAATAGTGTTGTTTCCCTCACTAGAATTATAGGAGTGCATCTATATAGTCTTCAAGTCTATACATGAAGGATAAGCATTCTTAAAATGCACACTATCTATTTGTTTAGTTTCATTTCTTTCTTCCAACTATGTGTGAGAGCCAATCTTGCTCAAATCATAACACACACACACACACACACACTCACACATATCCCTCTTCAAGACTATAGTTCATCTCTTTGGACTAGGGAACAACATTCCTAGACAAGGAAAAAATCTCCTTAGTTGGTGTATGCCTTAGAACTTGGGACAAATGTGTTAATGGAGGAAACCTAGAGTAAATCAAACTTTCCCCTAGCACCAATTGGCTTGAGGGGATCTAAAGATTTCTTTAACCTTTTTAGGGGGTTCTTTAACCGCTCTCTCTCGCTCTCTCTCTCTCTCTCTCTCTCTCTCTCTCTCTCTCTCTCTCTCTCTCTCTCTCTCTCTCTCTCTCTCTCTCTCTCCTTTTCCCAATGTCCCTCCCTCGCCCTCTCTCTCTCTCTCTCTCTCTCTCTCTCTCTCTCTCTCTCCATCTTCTTTTCTCAATCTCCCTCCCTCCCCCTCTCCTTATCCTATTATCTATCTCTCTCTCTCCTTATTCTATTCTCTCCCTCTCTTCCTATCCCTATTCTCTCTCTTACCCTCTCTCCCCCTACTCCCTCTCTCTCTCTCTCTCTCTCTCTCTCTCCTCTCTCTCTCTCTCTCCTTTCCCCAAATTCCCATTCTCTACCTCTTCCCCTCTCCTTTTCCCAATCTCCCTCTCTCTCCCTCTCACTCTCTCCTTTTCCCAATCTCCATCTCTTTCCCTCTCCCCCTCTCCCTCCATCCCACACCTCTCTCTCTCTCTCCTTTTCCCCAATTCCCATTCTCTCCCTCTTCCCCTCTCCTTTTCCCAATCTCCCTCTCTCTCCCTCTCACTCTCTCCTTTTCCCAATCTCCCTCTCTCTCCCTCTCACTCTCTCCTTTTCCCAATCTCCCTCTCTTTCCCTCTCCCTCCATCGATCTCTCTCTCTCTCTCTCTCTCTCTCTCTCTCCTTATTCTATTCTCTCCCTCTCTTCCTATCCACTATTCTCTCTCTTACCCCTCTCTCTCTCTCTCTCCCTCTCATTTTCTGAATCTCCCTCTCTCTCCCTCTACCTCCATCCCCCTCTCCTTATCCTATTCTTTCTCTCTCTCTCTCTCTCTCTCTCTCTCTCCTCTCATCCTCTCTCTCTCTCTCTTCTCTCTCTCTCTCTCTCTCTCTCCCCATCTCCTATTTCCAATCTCCCTCCCTCCCCCTCTCCTTATCCTAATCTCTTTCTCTCTCCTTATTCTATTCTCTCCCTCTCTTCCTATCCCCTATTCTCTCTCTTACCTCTCT